>NC_056735.1:739398996-739671496 GCF_019279795.1 Protopterus annectens | reverse complement strand
GAGCCTAAATAACAAAATACACCAACTACAAGCTTGGATTTGCCACAACTAACCTGACATCCTAGCCATCTCTGAAACCTGGCTAAAACCCCACATCGCCGACTCTGAAATCTTACCTCCTGGTTTCCAAATCCTCAGAAGTGTCCGATTAAATAAAAAAGGTGGAGGCTCTGCAATAATCTTCTCTAACCTCCTCTCCCTGATCCCTTTACAAATCCCAACTCCACAATTCAAAAATGCTGAACTTACAGCCAGTCTCCTACGACTAAATAAACATAAGAACATCTGCATTATCTCCCTTTACATATCCCCAGGTGACAACATCACTACCCTCGAAAATATTCTTTACTGGGCCTCAACAGAAATCAAATTCGAAACCTACATTCTAGGCGACGTTAACATTGATTGGAATAAAATCAACTCTCCTTCCCCCTCCCAATTCATTAACCTCTACAAGTTCACCCAAGTAATCCACTCAACCACCTGGCCTAACAAAAACAATCCCCCAGGATCCATCATTGACTGGATCCTAGTCTCTCATCCAAACAAAATAATTCTTTCTGGCACTATCCCTGACAACTTTAGTGACCATCTCCCCACTTTCATACACTGCTCAGCTAACTCCACCCAATATCAACACCATTACATCCACACTCGTAATCTCAGCAACTTCAACCCCACAATCTTCTCAAACATTTTTAAACATACTAACTGGCAGATCCTAAATACTCTTCCCCTAGACAACGCTGTAGAACAATTTAACTCTATTTTCCTAAATACTCTTAACTCTTTAGCCCCACCAAGAAACAAACGAGTCAAAGCTAATTCTGCCCCTTGGCTATCCAAAGAAACAAAACAAATCATGCATCAAAGGGACAAATCCTGGAAGCTATACCAGAAAAATAAAATGCCTTCATCCCTGCTCCAATACACCCAACTCCGCAACCAAGCAAAAAAACTAATCACCCTGGACAAAAAAAACTACTACAATAAACTTCAGTCCAACCATAATAAGAACCCAAAACAGTTCTGGAAATCAGTTAATTCCCTTTTCCATCCAGGATCCAGGAATAACCCCTGCCCAGACCCTAGTATAACTGACACAGATCTAAGCTCTCTCTTCAACAAATTCTTTACTGAATCTATAGCTAATCTAACTAAATCCTTCCCTAACAATAATACATCCAACTCTCTTTCCTTTACACCTAACAACCCCTTTAACTGTCCTCTCAATTTCCAGCTGAAACCTGTTTCAACCACATTTATAAAAAGGCTCTTATCCAAACTAAAGCCATGCTCTAATGCCCCTGACAACATCCCCTCCTCCTTCCTTAAATGTGCTGCTGAAGGTATTGCTCTCCCTATCAGCATCTTAATTAACAGATCTTTAAAAGAGTCATATGTTCCTATTCTTTGGCAATCAGCCTGCATTCTACCACTTCATAAAGGAGGCAAAAATACTAATATCTCCAACTTCCGCCCAATTGCCCTACTCTCACCTTTATCACAAATCCTAGAAAAATGTGTCCACCACCAACTCATGCCTTTCTTACCCAGAACCACCTCCTAACACCCACCCAACACGGCTTCCGCCCTGGACACAGCACCATTACTGCCTTATTATCCTTCTTAGAAACAGTCAATCAAGCCAGGGATTCTGGATTACTAGTTTCCACTGTACTGCTAGATCTTTCTAAAGCCTTTGACACCATCTCTCACAAACACCTTCTCTTTCATCTATCAAACCTTCATCTCTCCCCTGATACTCTATCATGGTTCTCCAGCTACTTATCAGACAGATCTCAAGCTGTCAGATGGAAAAACTCTACCTCCTCCTTCTTACCTACACCCACTGGCATTCCCCAGGGGTCCATCCTTTTACCCATGCTTTTCAACATCTTCATAAATAACCTACACTCTGCCATCCCAGACACAACAGTTATCCAATACGCTGATGACTCTACCTTAGTCTGTGCCGCCTCTAACCTTCCTGAACTACTGACAAAAACCCAAATAGCTTTTTCCACTACTGAGAACTGGATGCACCAAAATCATCTCTCTCAACTCTAATAAATCTAAAATTCTTCTTTTCCCTCCCTCCAGGGCTTTCACTTTCGACAAAAATGCTTTCAAAATCATAAGCCAAACCAACTCTACCATAGAGGTTGTCCCGTCTGCAAATCTCCTGGGCATCACCATAGATGAGCATCTTAAATTTGATAACCACATACAACAAAACATAAAGAAAACCCACCAAAAGCTAGGTATGCTCTATAGGAACAATTGCTTTCTCTCCAACTCCTCTAGGCATACCTTAGCAATTACCTATCTTCTACCATCTCTACTATATGGAGCCCCACTCCTTACTAACCTGTCTTCTTCCATCTCCTCTAAACTCGAAATCTGCTATAATAAAATCTCTAAATTTGCAACCAAATCTAAAACCTCTACTCACCATTGCCTTTCCCTACAAACTCTGAACTGGCTAGAGCTCCCTAACTACCTACTATCTCCAACTAACCACTGCTCACAAATTAATATTCTACCCTGATAAATGCCCAGCCCTAACAAACATCCTTCCTCTGTACATCCCAAACAGATCTCTAAGATCTGAGCACCAAAATTTAATCGCCATCCACAAACCCAATCGCCCTGCTGGCCAACTCCTTCTCTCCTACTCTGTTGGCAGGAAATGGAACTCTCTCCCTCCTTCACTTAGAACATCTAACTCTGAATCCTTCAAAACCCAACTTTTCTCTTACCTGTCCTCTAAACATAAGTGTTCCTGCTTTCATCCCACTTAAATTTAATTAACTACCCTTATGAACCCTCTATATCCTTTCACTTCACACTACCCTAAAACTATTATTTTTCCATTGCTACTAAATCAAACTTAAGCTACTTCTCAGTTTAAGTAAATCTCTCTCTCTACTCCTTGTATGTAAATATTGTAAATATCAGGTAACCTCAGATCTCTTCATTACAGACAGTTGAAACTTGCTGCTCTGAAGGGAAACTACTGAAAATCTATGTTATCTACCTTCCTTAATGATGTTTTTGAGGTATACTGTGTGCATTTGCTTTTTACTAACTGTATGAATGTAATTACACATGTATTTTTTTTTACCTTCAACACTATGTAACTTAGATTGTATTCGCATTGCTTTTGGAGCTTTTCTCCCCGGGCCTCCACTGAAAATGGGCACGTTCTGGCCCAGTGGACTTCCCCGGTAATCAAACTGGAAATAAATAAAATAAATAAATAAATACATTTTGTTTTGTTCTCTAAGTGCATCCAGACAGACTGCCTTCACGATTTTCTCTCTCTCTGATAACTGAATATGTCAGTCCATCATAACTTGTAATGGTTCAGATGTATGGACCTTAAAGGCCAGACACAGCAGTACATATACAATATTATATATAATTCAATCTCTGTAACTTCTTTTTTTGTATATCAGACTTTTCAAAAATTGTATTATTTTAGTAAATATACACATTACACAACCTCAAGAAAGGATACCTGTCAGATTAGATAAATAAAAGGCAGAATCTACTGTAATATAAGCTGGATGTGGGCTGTATAAAGCTATATAATACAAACCTTTTTGCTTGCCATTGTCTTAAATAGTAGTCCTACCTGTTTTGTTGCACAGGATCTAAGCTGGTTATTTTGTGTCTTAAAGTAAAATTTATTATCAATCAAAATGCCCATATCCTTAAACAGTTTCAGTCATTCCAGGTATGTATTAAATAAAGTGATTTTGTATTTCACCAAATATTTCCAAAAGCAAAGTATTTATATTTAGCTGTGATAAATTGCAAACCTAATGTTATTGGTCACTCTGCAATACTTGTTATATGATTGTTTAATTTAATTAAATCATTATTAAATGTAACAGTGGTTCCAATTTTATAGTTATCTTTGTGTTTAGCAAACCATGCATAGAATAAAATAGGAAGCATAGAAAAATGTCTGTACACTGATTTTCATTGTTTTTATATGTTTCCTTCGATAAAGATCCCTGTATTGTTATCCTTTGTGTCTGATTAGTCAGCCAATTATGAATCTGGTGCATACTGTATTGGTTTATATTATGAGAATTTAATGGTGTAAGTATTTCCTGATGTCGTAGTGTATTGAATGTCTTTGCCAGATCCAAGTATACTGTTATGGCTGTTAGCCCCATATCATTGACCATACTTACATAATCATAGAGGTCAACCATATTTGAATAACCACTTATAAAACCATGTTAATATATCAGTCAGCTTGTGGTAGATTGTCTCTTGCATTAATTCATTCAGAAGACATTTTTCATCTTTTGAAATACTCCCCTAAGTAAGACATTAAACTAAACGGTTTATAATTTGATGCCAAACATATCACCACTCTACAAATGGTATCAACTAAAGATGTTTCCTATACAGGTGGTATATAACTGTATGTTAGAGGATTATTAAATATACAGTATAATGATAAAACTAGTGAATTTTCCAATAATTTCTGAGCAATCCACTAAAAGAGACAGGGCAAATGCTACTTGTTTTTTTCACAGATTTTAAAATACTTTTTCAGGTAGTTCAAAATAAATACTGAGCTTGTTTTGAAATGCAGGTTCTGTGCTGATGTTTCAAGCAAATTAAATTAATTTAGTAAAAGATTTAAATTATATATTACATTCCTCAGGCAATGCTTTTGGCTCAAAAACATAAGCTTTTTTGTACCTTTAATGGCCCATTAAACTGATTGCTTTTTCTACGGGAATTAACATATTTGTAATAAGCCTTCTAGTTATCTTTAACTTTCACTATACTGTTTTCATAAATTGCTTTAGACTAAGCAATAGCCCCCTTTCAGCTTCTTACAGATCTTATTTAGTCTTCTTTTGTTATGATGACTTATAGAAGGTGAAGTATTTTTAATTAGTGTGATGTAGTTTCTTAAGTGGCCATTCTACCACAGATGTTTTTAATAAGATGACGTGAGATATTTTATTTAATAACATAATCCAAGGCTGTAGTACAACACTCATGTAAAATATTTCATGCATATCCAATTTCAGCCTTACTTGCATCATTTGCCCAATCAGCATTGCTTATGATCTGTTTTAATTTGTCAGTTTGTAATGCCTTATAATCAAAACATTTTTGTAACCTTCATATATGACTTTGTTTTATTGATATTGAAAATGATAGCATTATAATCTGATATACCCAAACCTTCAGTACCCTGATGGTCAGTGATGATATGGCTGCAATGTGTTCATTCCAAATCTAGCGGTTTACTGTAATATTTGATTTATGATAATCCTTTCATCTTAACTACGTTTAAAAAAAATTCATAGAATAATCAGGGTCTATATTAAAAGACCAAAGAGGTGTTTTAGCGAACACCTCTTGGTCTACACATAATGAGCGAATGCACTAAAGCATGAACGCTCAAAACATTGGTTTCTTTCCCTGGGAAAAACACACACACACACACACACACACACACACACACACACACACACACACAAACACATACTTTAAAACATAACAACGTGGGGGGTTTTGCCCCCACAAGCCCCCTAACTAAATATACCAACTCTGAGATAGCACTACAGTGAGGAAAGGGGCGAACACATGGGGATGAGAAAGCGATTTATTTCCCAGGGAAAGAAATCACTGTTTTGAGCATTTGCGCTTTAGTGCATTTGCTCATTATGTGTCGACCAAGAGGTGTTCGCTGAAACACCTCTTCGGTCTTTTAATATAGACCCAATAATCAACACCACTGGAGCTCTATAAGCTCTAAATCTTTTATATCTGGTCCCACTCATACTCTTTCCCCAGTGTATTGCCTAATGAGCAGGACTCGAAATAAAGACACTTTTCACCAAAAGTTAACTAATACAAACTTTATTTCTACCAAAAAGACTAACAAACTAATAAGCTTTATTTGTCTGTTAGAACTAGAAAAGTAAATCCACTGTAAGCTATTAAAATAAAAGGTTTAACAGAAAGAAAGATTAGACAATACATTTAAAGAAAGTTATACATCACCGATAAAGGGGAAACTTCATCCTGTCTTCAGTCTCGACTGGGAAGCCCTGTTGCCATCAGGCAGGAGTCTTCATCGGGAAAACAGTCCTGGGCAGTGCGCCCACTCCACTGTTGAGGCTTCTGCCTGAATGCAGAGAATCCCGTCTATATATAACCAAGTTGTTTACCACAAATCATGAGAATCAGTATTTTCCAGTGTAGGATGGATCTTGCAAGAGCATTCTGTGGTGTTGGCCACCCACCCCAGAAGGAACAGCAAATCCTGCCAAGTACAATGATTCTGCAAATTTCGAGTACTACACTGGAATATTCCAATAACCTTGTAAGTTTTAGTACATTACTAGAAAATTCCAGACAAGCCATGTTTCATAACTAAAAGTAGTAAACAAAGTATGCTTCGTAATCCAATGTAACTTGCTGAAATCATCAGAATGTTCCGGAACAGAGCATCATCTCTTATGCCTGCCCAGAAGACTAGAATGCTTCAGAATATAACATCATTCTATATATCAAAAAGAAATAAGAAAGAATAAAAGAAAGAATAAAATAAATGTCGAGATGTGAGGCAACAGTCAAAATAATCACACTCTCTCAATGTTCCCCTCTTTCGTATCACATTCGTATCACACCCCAGCTAGAATAACATGTTTTCTCTCATAATACTTTTCTAACACAGTCTGTTCTGCATCCCATCTTATACTTCCCCTTACCTTTCCTTTGTAACGAACCTTAAGTAAATCAGATATTTAACTTTGATGATTGCACCTCTGCTCTCTCCTAAGCCTAACTCAGCATTGATGCACTCTTCTTTATATTAATAACCAGTAATACTTCTGAGTTCCTGCTTTTGTTCAGTTTGCTATGTCTTATGTTTAGTCTACTATATAAAGTGTTTTTTGCAAGTATCACTTACTTCTTCATTGCTTATGTATATTGCATATTGTATTATTGAATTTTATGTGGAGCTTTTCTCTCATAGTCTCTGCTGAAAAGGGGCTCTGCTCAGTCGGACCATGCCAGTAAACTAATGTTAATAAATATTAAATAAGTAATAGAATGGGCAAGTTGGGATAATTAAAGTATCAGAGAATGACTGCTGGACTGGAAGGAATTATATTCTTCAAAATCTGAAGAAAATTCATATGCTTCTCAGCATTCTTTTTTGGGCTTCTGTAACATACTGTTACATTCATGGTTCTACACTGAGAAAGGCTTTCCAGAACTACACCCTAGATTTCTATGCCAGAAGGTATAACAGTGGCTCTTACTGCAAGTGAAGGATGGACTAACAGTAAAATAAACACTGTGTGCATATTCTTGTGTTATCTCTCAGTTTGGACATATTCACAAGTAATGGTGCTAGTGTCAAGTGTTCAGTAATAATAGCTAATTGTCTGATATAAATAAGTAATATAAATAGTAATTTGTCTTTCTTCTTTAATACACTTCTTGCATTACAAAAATATATCCCTAAAGTATTATTAAGTCTTGGGAGTTGGGACTTTGCAGAGTTCCTCATTTGCTGTTTCCTAATACTATAAAAGATTATTATCTGTTGTGTTTAAACCCATAAACAATGACTTGTAAAATCCTCTAAGGGTAACTTCGAAAAAAATTTAACAACCATAGCTAAGGATAACTATAAGGCATTCTTCAGCTATATCAGTAACCTAAAAAGTAGGACCGAGACGTGTGCTGAACTAGCTGTGGATGGCATCATACACTAATCCTGTGAAAACAGTTCACCTGTTAGCTGACAGATTAGGTAAAAATTTCACCCTTCTGTCCTCTCCAAACATTCCACAAAGTATTCTCTCTACATGTCCCCCATCTTGCATCTCCATAGAGAAAGTCTTTAATGCTCCCTCCAACGTCAAACGCACAGCCTCTATGGGACCAGATGGCATTCCAGGTTGCATTTTAAATGGTCTAAAACATGAGTTAGCAACTCTATTAGGTGCGCTCTTCAACCTCAGTCTGAGTACTAGTTTTTTCCCTGCTACATAGAAAACAGCAACCGTCATCCCCTTTCATAAAGTGGGTACAGCAACAGACCCTGGGAATTACAGACTCACAAGCTTAACCAGCCTTATCTATGAGGCCATGGAATGAATCATTATGGACTTTGTAAATAAGGATATAGGTGATTTCCAAACCCTTGATCCGACACAGTTTGGTTTTGTCAAAGGCAAGTCATGCCTGTTAAAACTGGTAGACCTCTTCAAAAATGTCACCAGAGCCATAGACATAGGTAAATCTGTCCATACATCCTCCCTTGAGTTAGCCAAGACCTTCAACACAATCCCACATTCAGACATCATTGATAAACTCTCCCAGTTAAATATCAGTCATCAGGTGGGTTGCTAACTGGATCACCGACATATCACACTCAATCAGAGTTGGGGACTTTACCTCAACCAGCAGACCTGTCACCAGTGCGGTTCCACAGGGGTCAGTGCTGGGCCCCCTATTGTTTGGAATATACTTGTCAGAAGTTCAGGCCAAAACAGAGGGGCCATGGCTGACTAAGTTTGCTGATGACTGCAAATTAGGTGCAATCACTGAATCCCAAAATGATGTCAAATTACTTCAAGAGGGACTTACACAAATCAGTAACTGATGCCAAAGCCATGGACTCAAACTCACTGCTAAAAATGCATTATCATCCTGTTCTGTAAAAATGATATCCCTGCAGACTGTCATATAAATAATAATTCTCTAAGTAACAACTCAGTAGTGAGAGACATGGGAACGCAAATTGACTGTACCCTAAACTTTGACCACCATGTGTCTACAGTGGTAAGGAAGGCATTCTACATCATGTACCTCATTAGCAAAGGCATTGCCTCAAGAGCAAAAGAGGTCATAACTCCACTGTACTTGACCCTCATCAGGCTAATAATTGAGTGCAATGGTTCCTTTGGTGTGTTCCTTACCAGGCACCTGCAGCAACTTGAGAGACCTCAAAGATTTCTAACCAACAAAATTCAGGGACTCCATTACATGTCATACACTGATACTGTCACTGTACTCAGTAGTGTACAGACTGCGTTGAGGAGGCTTGTGCCTAGCCTACAGAGCAATCTTGGATCCAAACCTCATGGAAATGCTGCACATTCGCAAATCAAATGGGACAAGGGTCACCTACTCCAGGGACCTTAACCTGGCCTTTGACATAAATAGGACCTACTGGAGAGAAACATATGTCTCTCTGAGGTTGCCACTCCTCTGGAATAGGCTACCAATTCACATCAAACAGAGCCCCCTCTATGACCCTGTTTAAACGTAGCCTGTATGACTGGATGGGAAACCATTAATTCCTGCCAGGGATTTCACCTATGACCCTGCTAGATATTGGCAGTTGTTGCTAACTAAAATCTCAAGTTTAGGCAAGATCCTTTATATTTGTTTTTTTATCTAGTATTATATTGGGTACATATGGCTAGGTTTGTAAAAAAACATCTGGTCAGTAACTTAGTAGCCACCTATGAACTTATGAACAATGTCTATACTGTCTTGTACAGTATATTGCAATCTTATTTCATCAGGGTATTGTGGAGTTTCAGTCATTCCACCTAAAGCCCTTTTTTACACTTATGTGGATCATTAGTCTCTTTAGCAATAGGGTAATTTGAATATTATTCATCACTTTGGTTCCCAATAGTGTGTTCACTCACTGAGAGATTAGTTAAAGGAGTAAGATCCTCCCCTATATTTACAAGCAGCTTACCTCTATCACAGTCATTACCTTCTTTACTATGCAATTTGTTATGACAACACTTGGGAACAAATTATGTACTCTTTTTTCATCCTCAATTGCTCAACATATGGTATGCGTGTTCCAGATGTTGATTTGCTTCCTTTTTCCTGATGATAATGCTTTATTCCTTTTTACTTTTTTGCTTTTACTAATGACCAGTTTAGTATGAGCCCTTCTTCTATTTTTCCCTTCCCTTCATTTATAGACAAGACCAAATTTGTTACCATGATGCAAAGTACTATTTAAAGGATCAGTATCCTCATTTATTTCATCTGAATTTTGCATTTGTTCTTTTGAGTCATTAGACTGGTAAACAACATAGCTTATTAGTCTTGGAGCATTATTAGTAGAAGATTAGACAGTAAAGGATGCCTCAAATGTGCTGGTTTCTCTTCATTTTGAAAAATGTTCCCCCGGATTCACAAATCCTCCATGTAAGACTAAATAAGTCTTACTCGGAGGCTGCAGTTGAACGGTATGATGTCAGCGTGCCATGAATATTCATGAGAGCACGCTGACTCAACTCCAAGTCTAACACGGACCGTGCAGGAAAGCAGGGGGCGTGTCCAACTGCCAAGCAGTCTAAAGGTCCATGCTCCTGCAAGTGTCTGAAATGCAAAATGCCAACACACAAGAGCGAGTCCACTCAAATGTCCATGTACCCAACACCACACTCCCTGACATTGTAAACCCCCAGCACAGTTATAAAAAGTAAAACATTAAAATTTATTTTTTCTAATTCTCGATATAGCTGCCCATATTTGCGCGTGTGTGTGCTGGTGTGCCCATTGCTTACCTGCAGTTAGCAATCCCGACATGGAAGAGTATAAGAAGGAATGTTTATGCAAATTATGCCAAATAGCAATAGCATAGTGGTAGAGCATTCGCACAAAGAGGAAGCATTCACGGTTTGAGTCCCACCACTCTCCTTCCTATTTTATGTTCTAAATTAGTATATGAAATAATTGCTGACATATATGATTAAACTTTTACTAAAAAGCATTGAAATGGCCTATGTATCAGTGAACAAAATGTATATTTCTAAAGGAACCTGATATATAATTGCCCGCAGGTAAGCAACGCTTTACCCAGCGCAATATAGTTGCCCATAGTTTAGCAGCACTTTACCCAGCGCAATATAGTTGCCCGTAGTTAAGCAGTGCTTTACCCAGTGCAATAGAGTTGCCCATAGCTAAATAGTGCTTTACCCAGCGCAATCGGTTTGTGCGGAGTTGCGCGTCGTGCCAACTAGCAGGGCAACAGTAGGGCAACGTGGAGCAACGTAGAGCAAAGTTGCCTAAACACAGCCACACCCCCTAGCCTGTCTGGACAGTAATAAAATAAAATGCAATGACAAGGTTCGAACCCAGGACTCTGTGCACCATAATCAAACTACTAAACCACTAAGCCATAACAGCTTAGGATAAACTGCCACTGTTAACATACATATACTTATAAATGGTAGATTAACCATTGCTAAGCAGGTCTGCAGTCAGCCAAGAATTTTCAAAAATGGCCAATCACAAAAACGTGTGGGAAATGTGGCATATTTAAGCCCCATAGGCGGGAATATTCACCATAACTGATTGTAGCTCCCATCTGCAGTTAGAATGGCTGGTGCTGGAGAGGGTACACACTTTAGAGCACAATGCTGGGGCATCGAGGAGTCGAAATACATGGTTTGGCTCCTTGTCCACCATCATGAGTCAAGACTCCTGCAGGGCCAGTTCCAAGGGACGGAGTACAAGGCAGAGGCTTGGAACCAGTTAGCTCATGACCTCACCAGTGTCACAGGCGTTCCTCGGACTGGTGAGCTGGTCCGTCACCACCATGCAGACCTGAAGAGACGGAAGCAGGACCTACTGAACCAATGGGTACAGGAGGCCCGTGGAATGCAAGATGCCCCAATACTGAGTAGGTAGCTATGAAATGCAGTATGTAAGACTTGCTAATTTATTCTATATAATGGATAGGTATGTCTCAATATCCCTTCATTTACTTCACAGCTGCAGGTGTCCGTGCTGTGAACCAGCAAGCCTATGCAGATAGGCTGCTAAGGCTGTGCCACCAGGCAGGTTAGTAATTATTATGCATGTATTGTTATATAAAATATGTGAGAGTGAGAGAGCCGAAAAGAAAGTGTTGTAGCCCAATAATACAGCCATAAAATGCCCTGAATAATTCCTCTGCATGTACTGTTATATAAAATAAGTCAGAGAGCCAGAAAAAGAGTGTAGTAACTCATTAAGAAAGGTAAAATATGTCCGGAACAATATCTCTGCATGTACTGTCATATAAAATAAGTGAGCGAGCCTGAAAAAGATTGTTCTAACCTATTAATAAAGGTATAATATGTCTTGAATATGTCTTCCATATACACTGTAATATCAAATAAAGGAGAGAGCCTGTGGAAAAGTGTGTAATGTAATCAATAAAGGTATAAAACCTGGAGTGTGTCTGTGTCACTTACTTTGAAATGTTGTTGTACCCTTGCATTATACAAATAGTACTGTTTTAATAAGTGCTGGCAACCCACAGTTGGACAGTCCCATCTAAAGTGGTTGATGGAAGTGCCAGTAGCTGTGAAGCATATATACAGTCCTCAACAGTCGGTTACTGGCTGGCATACATAAATAAATCTGGCACATGAGTAGCTTGTTAAGTAGATCACCAGAAATGTGAGTGTGCTACATGAAATGTAGGGTTCTGTACAAATCTAACTGAAAATGTCATGTGAACACATCCAGATATGTAGATAAAGAAATATGAATAAAATCAATAAATATGTAGCAGTAACATCTGCATCTTGGACAGTCAATATGTTGGATATAAGTCAGGGATATAATGAACTAGCCAAACCCATTACACAACGTAATGCATGTTGCCAAGTGTAATAAGACATGTAGGGGATATACATCTGCAGTCAATAGAAATGTAGTGTAGACTAAAAGTACTTATAAGCTGTTAATTGAGGTTTCTTTCTACACCCTACTGTATGTACATAAACAATGCAATTCTACAACTCAATGGGTATGTGTAATCTCAAAACATTTGTTGGGACATATGTCCTATTGTTCTATAAATATCTGCATTCACTTTGATGCATGTGCCCTGTTCAAACACCACAATCATGGTGGCCTGTTGCCACCAATCGTCCCTGCATGCTGTTGGAATGTCCACTGTCATTCAATATATGCATGTGTTATGCTTGCTGTTCAACTGTTGGAACCTTGGTGTGTTGGGTTAATGGGAATATTACTGCATGCTGTTACAACTAATTTGGAATGCTGTTGTTTATGTTGTAATTAAACACACCTAATCACAGAACGTATGGGAAGGCCAGTCCCAGCGGACTCACCTGTCCCTCCTCAGCTGGTAAGTGCACCTGGCACCAGCAGGTCTGGTGCCCAGTCCGGGCTCCCCTCCTCCACTGGTCCTTTGCCACTTTTGGGTGGAAGCGCTGCAGGGGATGGGGCTCATCCCCCCCCCCCGTGCAAGCATGGGCGGAGAAGGGCCACCTGTCACCCTTCAAAGGGTCCAGGTTGTGGTGTGTAGGGAGATCCAGCGTTCAGTCGCTGATCCCCTACGTCAGCTTGAGGCAAGAGTGGCGCATCTCACAGGTGAGCCTGCCTGTCCTATGCAGCCCCCAGCACAGCCACCCTCGGGGCTGTGAAGGTGCAGTGGTGACTGCCCATGGGTGAGGATCTCAGTTCCACTGTTACCATCTGTGGGCTCATGGGCTTGCGATTTCCAAACATCCATCCCCGTCAATTGTGTTCACCCACCCCATGTGTTATACACTGCCCCTGTATGCGTCTTGTTTGTCTTGTCTGTTTACCTCCCCAATCTACCTCCCCAAATATACCTACATCCTCTACCTCACTTTCCACTCTCACCTGAAAAAAATAAAAAAGAGGGCAATCTGTACCCACAAAAAAATTACACCCCATACATAGCTGCCCATTTTGCACACATGTCCGCTGTACATGTAAACTGATGATTATAATTGTCAGTACAAAATACTTTGTTATCCTCACCCCTCTCCCAGGGGTGGAAGGTTTCAAATTTCACTCCAAATTTATTGCATATGCACAGCTGTTGCTGGTGAAGAAATGGGCAGCTATGGACCTTCCCTACACCCATTCTGCACATCCCGAACTTGTTTTCCTACTGTCTTTCCCTCTTTGTGCCCCTTTTTCACCACTTTCCTATCTCCCCATTTTTTTTCTTTCAAAGAATTTAGTGCGGGGGTTAGCAGGAGTAAGCACGTTTAAGCAGTAGTAAGCGGGTTTAAGCGAGTGTGCACATGTGTGCACTTAGCGAAGTATTGCTAAGATTCACGCAAACCTGCGCAAACCTGCTTACAACTGCTTAAAAGTGCCTTAGTCACTCTATGTCAGGGCCCTTGTTCTGCTCAGCAGCAAAATAAAATACCTCTGTCAGTCTCGAACCCCAGACCATTGACACACTAGACTGCATGAATTACTACTTAGCCACAGCAGATATGCAATAACTTGGTGCTAAAATAAATATATCATGCATTACAATGAGTGAATGTAAAGGAAAAATAGGAAGGCCATAACACAAAGCTTGTTCTGTGGATCTTTACCAGCAATTGTTGTGGAATTGCATTACATGAGTGTGATATGAGAAGCAGCCATTCTAGCAGCAAATAATGTTACAGAGGCACTTTACAACCCCCACACAGTATCATAGTAGGACAAACACTGGCATATCTGATTAGGGCAGAGGCCATACTTCCTAACTGTGACTACTTTTCAGGGATGTCCCTGATTGTGAAACATATTTTAGCTGTGTCTCTCTGAATCCCTCTGAAAAGTACTGATGTCAGTCAGAAAGGTGGGGTATTACACAATGAATACTGACAATAATAATAGTAGACACCGCTTAGTACTACTCCATATGCACTGCTTCACTTAAGTCTACACTTACTGTCTCCATTATGTGTAAGGTGTATCTCACTTTTAACTACCTATCCCTGACTACATGCAAAGATGTATCTAGGTGTTTCATAGGCCTGGCAGAGCACAAACACACAGGCATATCAGCTATTCTGCTGTTATACACTCTGCAAATAGCTTTGGTGGGACTTCCACATGCATACCCTTATGTAGGAGTACAACACAGAAATACCAAAGGATGTAGCCATGTACTGGTAGCAACTGACTGTAGCAATGCCATTGTACCAGTGATGAAAACACCTGTGGGTTGCACAGACAAAGAATAATAGTGTAACATCTAGCTACCATCTGAATAGGTTCACAGTTGGGAACTATGCAGACAAACCACCTGCCTTGATAAACTAACAGGTACACACCAATCCTTTCAAGTCCAGTAAGATAACATTCACACAATAATACATAATGCTCTCTGTATGTCAGCATTCCCCCCCCCCCCCACAATTAAAATATACTTGTGTGTTTAGGGTCCACTAAGGATGTAGGTAGGCATACTCATTACTGGAATTGTCCAGTTTTCCTGAGAACCCTGTGCTAATGTCAACAATAAAAAACACAAAGCCTGCAGAAGTGAGTACATTAATATTCACAGTATAACAGTTCACAAACAGTTCATGTGCCAAAGGAATACTTCTCAATAACTACTTTTGTATGGCAGTTAATTATATGAGTAGAAAAGAAACTACATAGTCACATAAATGTTGTGTAAGCATTTGTAGGGGTGAGTTAAACTCTACACTGATAGCTCTGTACTGGAAGTGGCGACAGTCAGGTCTGAGAACAACATGTACATCACTGTCTACACCTCTAGCTTCAGATATAAGACGTATACCAACCTTCTGACTTACACAACAGTGTCCACAGCAAACAAGCATGGGCCCCACTCTGGAAATCTGAAAGGGCTACGCCTACATACCTTAGAAATTTATAGCATTGGGTTGCTATGACAGTGAGTACTGCAATTACCACACAGCAGGCTGTATGCATTTACCAAATGCTGGTCGCCAATTGGTGCAGAGATCATCACATGCACATGCGCAGGTACCTATAAAAGCAGACTGTACTTGCTATTCCGACATGCAATCATTTCATTGCACATGCCAGAGACTGTATAACTCCTGGAGAGTCATGAAAGTAAATATTACTTAATAAAACAATATGTAATTAAGTAAATATAATAAATACTTAATTACTAACTAAAATATTAATTAAGAAAAATATAACTACTTAATTAATAACCAAAAATAAAACTTAAGTAAAAAAACTTTACTTAATAAATAAAAAAAATAGAAAAAAAGTTGTCAAAGCATACACAGACGGACCGGAAATTGACTAACAGGTATGTAACAGATATGTAGTTACCAGCAAGTAGTAGATGTTTATGAATAGTACTGTACATACTCTGAAACATGCATATGTGGCAGCAGTCGGTATGTATGCACTGATGCCATGCATAACTACTACCATGGACAAATTAGTGTGTAGATGTGTGCAGTGGGACATAACTGTGACATATGTAGCTCAGCATTATCTGTCAAACATCTGATCATGTTATCTATGTTCTGTACAGTACTGTGTATAATTGCAGTTTGGGGGAGTTGTGCAAACACCTATATAAACTTGGATGTGACAGAGTAAGACATGCATGATAGTCATATAATGTGTAGCTTAGCATTGGCAACTGCTGTACCAGGTTAGTATAGTAATGTAGCATTTGCAGCTATATATACTCCCTGTACTATTACTGTATGCACACATGTGACAACTGTCCATGTTGTAGCAAGGCCCAACAGGTCATCCGTGAGGTGTACAGACTTGCAACAGTGTGGACCTTGTGTGTGTATGGCACACACATATGGAGAGATATTTATGTGTCCGATATATTAGCATCTTAACATGTGCATAGAGCAAGGGACATACTGCAACTGTTTGTGAAGGGTGGACATTTATATGTTGGTGCAGGTTGTTATGTGTATATTTATATGTAGGTTGTAGTGTGTGGCAAACAAGACAGCATACAGTGCTGGCATATGACATGTGGTGTTTAAATGCTGTGGGTATGAATTGTTAGGTTTTCAGTCTTCCAGACAGGGGGTCCTGCTAAAGATACATGGTCTGAGAATACCTTCCATGCATTCTGCACAATACTATGCAATATTATTACATACCTGTAACCCTCTCAACCTTTGCATAGTTGATATTCCCACCATGAAAGTTGGACTGTGTATGTGCCTATATGTATATAAACTGTCATGGGTGTGCATGACACAGATGACCTAGGCCACAGATCACTACAGTGGCTGGCCTTGCCACATACATACATACATACATATGTGACCTAAGGTCTGAGAAGCAGCAGCACAGACTGTCAATGGTAACAAATGTATTCGTGCAGAAAGCAGGCTTCACACCTATGAACTAATTGAGGTCACATGTACATATATGTATTTGCCACACAGATACCAATTGAGGTCACATGTACATATATGTATTTGCCGCACAGATACCTGGTGTGCAATGCACATACTGTTGTTTTACTGATATGTCATACAGTTGTAAAAGCAAAACCCACGACACATTGACTAACAGTGTCACACACACACACTCAGCAATCGCAGGATTCAAAGCCATACCTAACTATGTTATGATACTAGAGAGATATGCATTGCCACAATGCGCTACATGCATTACTGGTGGCTTTCATTTCTACTGCTGCATTTGTGAGATACTGACATCATCAGACTTTCCAAAGATTCAAAGCCATACCTAACTATGTTATGATACTAGAGAGATATGCATTGCCACAATGCGCTACATGCATTACTGGTGGCTTTCATTTCTACTGCTGTATTTGTGAGATACTGACATCATCAGACTTTCCAAAGAGAAACGTACCTCTTTTAATGGGTTTTCCTAGTGTACAAGGAGGAAACACCTCTCAAAGGAAATCACACACATACACCCCCCCCACACACACAGACACAGCAATTGCAGGATTCAAACCCTTACCTAATTATGTTACATTTCTAGAAATGTATGCATTAACACACTGTGCTATATGCTTTACTGGGAGATTTTATTTCCACTGCTGTATTTGTGGGATACTGACATCATCAGACTTGCCAAAGAGGAAGTTTCCTCTTTTAATGCGTTTTCCCAGTCTCCAAAAAGGACACTACTCTCAAAGAAAATCACACACACATACACCCCCCCACACATACTCAGCACTTGGAGGATTCAAACCCCTACCTACCTATGTTATGATATTAGAGGAATATGCATTAATACAACGTGCTATATGCTTTATTGGGAGTTTTCATTTCCACTGCTGTATTTGTGGTATACTGACATCATCAGACTTGCCAATGAGGAAGTTTCCTCTTTTAATGTGTTTTCCCAGTCTCCAAAGAGGGCACTACTCTCAAAGAAAATCACACACATGTACACCCCCCACACACACACTCAGCAATTGGAGGATTCAAACCCCTACCTACGTTATGATACTAGAGGAATACGCATTAATACAACATGCTATATGCTTTATTGGGAGTTTTTATTTCCACTGCTGTATTTGTGGGATACTGACATCATCAGACTTGCCAAAGAGGAAGTTTCCTCTTTTAATGTGTTTTCCCAGTCTCCAAAAAGGGCACTACTCTCAAAGAAAATCACACACACACACATACACCCCCCCACACACACACTCAGCAATTGGAGGATTCAAACCCCTACCTACCTACCTATGTTATGATACTAGAGAAATACGCATTAATACAATATGCTATATGTTTTACTGAGAGTTTTTATTTCCACTGCTGTATTTGTGGGATACTGGCATCATCAGACTTGCCAAAGAGGAAGTTTCCTCTTTTAACGGGTTTTCCCAGTCTCCAAAAAGGGCACTACTCTCAAAGGAAATCAAACACACATACACCCCCCACACACACTTAGCAATTGGAGGATTCAAACCCCTATGTACCTATGTTATGATACTAGAGGAATATACATTAATACAATGTGCTATATGCTTTACTGAGAGTTTTCATTTCCACTGCTGTATTTGTGGGATACTGACATCATCAGACTTGCCAAAGAGGAAGTTTCCTCTTTTAATGTGTTTTCCCAGTCTCCAAAAAGGGCACTACTCTCAAAGAAAATCACACACACATACATCCCCCCACACATACTCAGCAATTGGAGGATTCAAACCCCTACCTACTTATGTTATGATATTAGAGGAATATGCATTAATACAACGTGCTATATGCTTTACTGAGAGTTTTCATTTCCACTGCTGTATTTGTGGGATACTGACATCATCAGACTTGCCAATGAGGAAGTTTCCTCTTTTAATGTGTTTTCCCAGTCTCCAAAGAGGGCACTACTCTCAAAGGAAATCACACACATGTACACCCCCCACACACACACTCAGCAATTGGAGGATTCAAACCCCTACCTATGTTATGATACTAGAGGAATATGCATTAATACAACAAGCTATATGCTTTACTGGGAGATTTTATTTCCATTGCTGTATTTGTGGGATACTGACATCATCAGACTTGCCAAAGAGGAAATTTCCTCTTTTAATGTGTTTTCCCAGTCTCCAAAAAGGGCACTACTCTCAAATAAAATCACAAACACATACACCCCCCCACACACACACACTCAGCAATTG
Source organism: Protopterus annectens (assembly GCF_019279795.1). NCBI lineage: Eukaryota > Metazoa > Chordata > Ceratodontiformes > Protopteridae > Protopterus > Protopterus annectens. Next base: position 739,652,031 of record NC_056735.1, on the reverse strand, counting down.
GAGGATTCAAACCCCTACCTACTTACCTATGTTATGATACTAGAGAAATACGCATTAATACAATGTGCTATATGTTTTACTGAGAGTTTTTATTTCCACTGCTGTATTTGTGGGATACTGACATCATCAGACTTGCCAAAGAGGAAGTTTCCTCTTTTAATGTGTTTTCCCAGTCTCCAAAAAGGGCACTACTCTCAAAGAAAATCACACACACATACACCCCCCCCACACACATACTCAGCAATTGGAGGATTCAAACCCCTACCTACCTATGTTATGATATTAGAGGAATATGCAATAATACAACGTGCTATATGCTTTATTGGGAGTTTTCATTTCCACTGCTGTATTTGTGGTATACTGACATCATCAGACTTGCCAATGAGGAAGTTTCCTCTTTTAATGTGTTTTTCCCAGTCTCCAAAAAGGGCACTACTCTCAAAGGAAATCACACACATGTACACCCCCCCCCACACACACTCAGCAATTGGAGGATTCAAACCCCTACCTACGTTATGATACTAGAGGAATATGCATTAGTACAACATGCTATATGCTTTACTGGGAGTTTTTATTTCCACTGCTGTATTTGTGGGATACTGACATCATCAGACTTGCCAAAGAGGAAGTTTCCTCTTTTAATGTGTTTTCCCAGTCTCCAAAAAGGGCACTACTCTCAAAGAAAATCACACACACACATACACCCCCCCCACACACACACACTCAGCAATTGGAGGATTCAAATTCCTACCTACCTACCTATGTTATGATACTAGAGAAATACGCATTAATACAACGTGCTATATGTTTTACTGAGAGTTTTTATTTCCACTGCTGTATTTGTGGGATACTGACATCATCAGACTTGCCAAAGAGGAAGTTTCCTCTTTTAATGGGTTTTCCCAGTCTCCAAAAAGGGCACTGCTCTCAAAGAAAATCACACACACGTACACCCCCCACACACACTTAGCAATTGGAGGATTCAAACCCCTATGTACCTATGTTATGATACTAGAGGAATACACATTAATACAATGTGCTATATGCTTTACTGAGAGTTTTCATTTCCACTGCTGTATTTGTGGAATACTGACATCATCAGACTTGCCAAAGAGGAAGTTTCCTCTTTTAATGTGTTTTCCCAGTCTCCAAAAAGGGCACTACTCTCAAAGAAAATCACACACACACATACACCCCCCACACATACTCAGCAATTGGAGGATTCAAACTCCTACCTACCTATATTATGATACTAGAGAAATACGCATTAATACAACAAGCTATATGCTTTATTGGGAGTTTGTCTTTCCACTGCTGTATTTGTGGGATACTGACATCATCAGACTTGCCAAAGAGGAAGTTTCCTCTTTTAATGCGTTTTCCCAGTCTCCAAAAAGGGCACTACTCTCAAAGGAAATCAAACACACATACACCCCCTCCACCATACACTCAGCAATTAGAGGATTCAAACCCCTACCTACCTATATTATGATACTAGAGGAATATGCATTAATACAACGTGCTATATGCTTTATTGGTAATTTTCATTTCCACCGCTGTATTTGTGGGATACTGACATCGTCAGACTTGCCAAAGTGGAATTTACCTGTTTAAATGTGCTTTCCCAGTCTCCAAAAAGGGCACTCCTGTCAAAGGAAATCACACATACACAGCAATTGCAGGATCTAAACCCCTACCTAACTATGTTATGATACTAGAGAGATACGCATTAACACAACGCGCTATATGCTTTACTGGTGAATTTTGTTTCCACTGCTGTATTTGTGGGATACTGACATCATCAGACTTGCCAAAGAGGAATCCACCTCTTTTAATGTGTTTTCCTAGTGTCCAAAAAGGGCAGCCCACTCACAGGAAATCACACACACAGCAATTGCAGGATTCAAACTCCTACCTAACTATGTTATGATACGAAAGAGATACACATTAACATGATGTGCTATATGCTTTACTGGGTGTTTAGATTTCTCCTGCTATATTTGTAGGATGCTGACATCCTCAGACTGGACATGGTAATGTGTGTGCACTTTGTTTTATGCAATCCCATGAATGAACCATGTGGGTCAGCAGGTGTTAACAGCTTGAACAGGAATCGACATTTCTTAGCTTGTGTGATCTATCTGTGGTCAAATTGCCATTCCTTCATATGACAATACATATTTATGCACAGATTGTTGATTTTCTGGATACGACATGTGTCTGGGATGTTGATAAAGGGCTATTCAGAGTCTATGTGGGACGTGTGTAGCTCCTTTCAGTGATCTATGTCTTGGGTGGCTGTCTTGCAAACAGTCTAGCAGGTTTGGGAACCATGATCTGCCCATGAACATACCAAAGTTGGTTGGGTTGTGTGTTTGTCAGCTTCCAATAGCTCTGTTTATTACTTCAATCATGATGGACTCAATGGCCTTGCAGATCAGACGTCATAGGCTTGTAGGACTATAGTTCCCATGGTCTGTTGTGCACCAACACTTGTGGGGTGTGCCATATGTTGCTGTAACACATTCAACAGTTTCAGATCCTGTAGAGAGGGTGAGGCTCAACAGACTGTTCAGGTGCAGGGTTTGTTTGTTCTGTAGTTCACTTATGACACATATAGGGAAACAATGTAATCCACCTGATGCCGTGTTTTCGGCTTTGGAGGGAGCTGTTTACCTATTCTACATGTGATATCTCCTGGTATTAGATAATAAAATCCACGAACATCAGGCTCCTTCTTTACTTTGAAAATTTTAATTTTAGATTTGACTTTAAAACAGCGAAGAACAAGTAAAACCACAATAAATCAAGCGCTTTCACCCAGGCTCTCCCAGGCTTTTTCAAGACAAGTTATAAGCCATTTTCTTTGACCTTTTATACAGGAATCTGTGCAATCATGTGATCAATTAAACATTTAATTATTTAATTGTCACAGTTAGTTAACTCTTTGTTTCCAGAAAAAATACTTTTTAAAAATCTCCTGTGTGCTGATTATGTTAAATACCTGAGTAAAGAACTACTAACAACATACAGTTCTTAGTTTCATTATAACAATAGTTTAGTTTATGGTGTTAAATGGTTAGAAAACCTTTAAGTTGTTTGCATATTTGCATTATAAATATAATAATGTGTAAACCTGTCATCAAATTATTACGTTGCAGTAAAATTTCATCTCATGTAACAAATGTGAAAAAAATATTTAAAACATTTAAAATGTAATGATACAAATAAAATAAACACAATTGGGCTTTGTTGTGGGCAGATCTTGCCTCTTGAACATGGTCGACTTCTTTAAACAGTTACCAGGTCCATAGACGTAGGGAAGGTAGTCTACACAGCCTACCTGGACCTCGCAAAAACCTTCAACACAATACCCCACTCGGGCATCATACATAAGCTCACCAGCTTAGATATCAACACACATGTCACAAGATGGATTGCTAACTGGATCAGGGATAGCACCCACATGGTAAGTATTGCAGGTGCCATGTCTGACTCTACACCAGTTACACGTGGCTTCCCACAAGGCTCAGTCTTTGGACCCCTCTTGTTCAGTATATATTTCTCTGATGTACAGGCTAACACAGGAGGGATATGGCTGACCATGTTCGCAGATGACTGCAAACTGGGTGCCATATTTGACTCTCCAGCTGGCACATGCATCCTCCAAAAGGGTCTCACAGAGATGGATAACTTGTGCCAGAGCCATGGCCTACAGCTAAATGCCATTAAATGCATAGTCATCCCCTTTGGGAAAAACAAAGTGCCCACACACTACCACATAGGTGTTAATCCATTAAGTACGGTAGAAGTTATTAGGGATTTGGGGACACGAGTAGTTAGTAATCTCGCCTTTGACAATCACGTTGCCAAAGTGGTTAGACAGACCTTCTATATAGCCCACCTTATCCCAAAAGGTGTCACATCTGGATCAAGTAAAGTCATTGTGCCCCTATACTCATCAGGCCCATGATTGGATACAATGCCCCATTTGGGATGTACCTTACCCGACACCTGCAGCAACTGTAATGGCCACAAAATTACCTCACCAAATGGATCTAGGGACTCACACAGATGCCCTGTGCAGTTCGGCTAAAGTAACTCCAGCTCTACTCAGTCGCTTATCGCCTACTCGGATGCGATCTTTGCCTGTTGTTTAAAGCCATGTCCAATACAGTATTAATGGACATGCTCCACCTCAGGATATCCGGATCCCTTAGAGCTACATGGTCTAGGGACTTAAACCTCAGCACAGATATTAATAGGACATGCTGGAGCGACACATTCATATCCCAGAGGCTCCCCTCACTCTGAAATGTGATCCCAGCCCCGCATAGGCAGAGCCCCCCACTGACCCCCTACAGGAGACATCTTGACAAGTGGATGGGTGATCGTATGTTTACCCCTGGGATCTCTTCTGGGTCCCTACTAGACAGAGGCACAATAAACTAAATGTAGAAGGCCTATCTTGTGTGGCCTACTATTCACAGGCACAGTCTACTAATCTAAAGGGAGGCGAAAGCCAAACACACTCTGGCTAGACTTATAAATGCCCTAGGGCAGATAGCCTAGTATCAACCTATGCACCTATGGTAATGTTCGGGATGCACATCGTTTATTGATGATACTGATTGCAGGTTTTTTTATCTTCTTTGCTTTCCCACTTTCTATGAACAACCTAAGTATCTGCAGAACATATTTTATTATGACAGGGTGCCAATATATTATATATGTGTCTGTTGTCATATAACCGTGTGCACAAGGTGGACTGGTGAATAATGAGAGGTTCCTGGGTTAACACATGCAACTGCCAGATATGTGTGGCCCACTGCTGTACTCAGACATGGCCTAAGTTTGTGAGCATGCCCAATCAGGCCTTTCAGTGTTTTGTTGCCTGACATTTGTCTCATTTATTCAAGTGTGTGAGCATGCTCAGTGTGACCTTTCAGTATGTTGCTGTCTGAAGTCCACTACATTTGTTGATGTGTGTGAACATGACCAATATTAACATTTATACTATATGTGTGTTGAAAATCAAGTTCTATTCTTACTGCAGGGCTCACCTTTGTGTCATAACTCGACAGGGATTATGCTGCGCCTGCAGGATTTCCATGAGATACTTTGCATAGACTTATCAATATTTCTTCATACGGACTGACAAGCGAAATACTGGCATGGTTTAGTGGTTCAGTACTATGACTGTCATGCACAGTATCCGGGTTTGAGGCCTGTCACTGCTTTATATTTTCATACTGAGCAGACCAGACTGCTTAAGGGCCAGTAGAGCAAATATGAGCATGTTGGCTTTTGTTCAGCTATGCCCAACGTAGACCAAGCTTGTCCAACATTGCTCAACGTTAACCAACATTGCTGAACGTTGCCCAATATTGCTCAGCATTGACCACAGTTGTGCTAGTTTTAGTGTGTGCAATTGTTTTACATATACTAAATGGTGGTGAAAGCTGTTTAGCACTGCTTTATATTGCTTAACACATGGCAATCACGCCTCAGGTGGTGCTGCAGGGCTGCCTGTGTCGGATGCACATACTGCACTCCCTATACATGTTTGAAAACAGTAAGTGTCATGTTAGGCATCCCTTTTACTATATGTGCGAGTCAGAGAGAGGTATCATTTCCAGGGTTCCTACTGAACCAGTGCATGTGCTATGAGTTGCCTCTTTGCCAAGGTCAAAGCATACTGGGCAAGCCTCCTTCTGCCTACTGAGGCAGGCTCAGGTTGTTCCTCCTCCAAGTCACGCTCTGCCTGTGATGGCCTTGGCAATGGTGGGCGGCTGTTTGGCCCTGGCCTATGCTGGTCCTGCTGCAGCATTTTTCGCAGGATCATATTATGTAGCATAGCACATACCATGACAATTTGGGTACATGTAGTTGGTGAGTACTGCAAGGCTCCACCAGATGTGTCCAGCCACCAGAACTGTGACTTGAGCAGCCCAAACACATGCTCGATTACATTTCATGTTTGTGCGTGTGCCTCATTATGGCGTTCCTGTTCAGGTGTGTGTGCGTTTCTGATGGGTGTCATCAGCCACGGCTCCAGTGCATAGCCAGCATCCCCCACTAGGTGACCATGAGGGATGTCCCCATTGGCAAATGTCTGGTACAGCTGTGTCAGATGCCAGATATGGGAATCATTGTAGCTTCCAGGGCAGCCAGCACACACATTCAGTATTATGCCCTGGGCATCACACATAACCTGGCAGTTGTGGTTAAAGTAGACCTTACCTCGCTCACCGGCTGGTGCTTTGATGCGTATGTGCGTGCAGTCTATTGCACCCACTACCTCAGGGTATTCCGCTATTTGCTGGAAGAGATGCATATTGCTGGCCAATACCTCATGGGAATTGGGGAAATATACATGATCACTGACGTGTGCTGACATGGCATCCAGGAACTGGTGCAGTACCCTGGATGCTGATGCCTGTGATAGCACCATCATATCACCAGTTGGTCTCTGGAAGGTACCTGTTGCTAATATTCTTAGGCCAACACATACCTTGGTTTCCACTGGGATGGGTTCCCCTCTGTTGGTTCTGTGTGTGAAGAGTGGCCTGCACAGCTCAACAATTTGCTGCAAGAGGTCTCTGTCCACTCTATAGCGCTCCACTATCTCCAGCTCATGTAGTCCCTGATAGGTTACCCTGGGCCTGTACAGTCTTCTCCAACTCCTCACTGTGGGTTGTCCAGCAGCATTCGCATTGTCACCACCCTCAGCATGTTGCATATGTCGCCTTATAACAGCAATGGCAGCCCCTAACATTTCTTTGTCGCAGTAAAGCTTTTTCAGTTTTCACTTCTATTAGCTTACTGCAGTGTTGCAGTGTCTCTGAGAGAAACATACTGGAATGTTGTTTGCAGAGTTTTAAGTGCTGGGCTGGGCTGGGCTAGTGTACTGCCTGCGTAATTGACTGATTCTGATTGTTTTCACCTGCTAGCTCTGCTAGTACTCCCTGGTTAACTTCCTAATATTTGTTGTGCCTCCTTTTCCCTTTCTGTTTCCTCAGGGGGGCAGCGCCATGCACACAAGCGCAAACACGTGCACACCAGCTCACACACGCGCACACATGCTTACACGGACTAAAACTTGCTTATTCTTGCTAAAATGCGTGCACACCAGTGCAAACACGCTTACACAACTTTAAACAGCCTTACACATGCTTACTCCAGCTTAAACGCTCACACACAGGCGTACACGCGTGCACACAGTCTTACTCGGATATACAGGCGCGCACTCGCGCGCATGCACATTGCAAACACTTCAACAAGAAACTTTAGTGTTATCCACGGCATACATCTTCAATTTCTTGCCTTTAGCTAGGCTACCTGTTGATACACCTCTTCCAGTGATGTCTAACCGACAGACACATGCCACTCTGCTCCAATGAGCTTCACTTCTTTCATACATACCCCCCTCATGATGTCACCTATCTTCTACTCTGGTACTCCCCTTATCCTACTCCTACACTCCACTGACTGTGCTCATTTGTAAACTTGGGGTTCACTATCCTAACCCTCATTTGCATAGGATTGCCTACTAATGCTTGGTTGCATCTGTTAGACTGAGCTCCCCCCCCTTAGCAACCTCTACTCGGTAGCCATGTTGTCTTCAGCCTGCCATTTCCTTCCATTGTAAATTAAGAATTACAATAAAATCCACATTTGTGGATTTTAATTATTGGTTTTCTGGTTTTTAGAGTGCAGCGCTTTTGCGTGGCGCTGCGCTATGCTTAAACACCGGAGATCGGGATAAAAAAAATTATTTTATTTTTATTTTGCATCGGTGAACATTGCCAATGGCTGTATTTTTGGCCATTGGCATGCTTCCTCAACTGGATGCATCCTTTTTTTGGAGCTGTCATGGCTCCGTTTTGCTATTTGCAGAACCGTGCTCAGTTGTCAACAGAGTACATTTCTGCAAATAACACTACTGTTACTCAGACAGGTTCAGGATTCCTGGATCGCAAATTTACCTCATTTGCATAGTTTTTGCCTGAAATTGTAATTTGCATATCCAAGCCCTGTCCGTGTAAGACTCGTTTTAGGAGCTCTGTTGAACGCCCCTACCGGCTGTTCCTGGATCGCTCGGCGGACATGTTGGCTGCATGGAGTCTAACTCTACTCTTAGACTCCGTGCAAGCCTTCCTGAATCCAGCCCGTTCTGTTTTCTGAATTCTAATTTAGGTTATCAGTTTTATTTCCCTTAGTTCAAAATGCTTGGTAATGTAGTTCACTTACCAAACTCCAGTCCTTAATAAATTGATTTACAGTAATAAAAGCTTGCACAGCATTACATAAGCATCTGTTGTTGGAAAACAACTGTTTATAATGTACTATACATAAAAGATCTCTTACTTTATCACAAGTCAACAACTATTAGTGTGTTTATAAAAAATATTGCAGTTCTTGCAATCTGTTAGATATTTATTCTTACTTAAATTCTCGAGATGAAAATCATAATATTTTTCCATAATGATACAATAATAATTTAAATAAAAATATTGGAATGAGACAGCCTGGTGGCATAGAGAGATAAAAACCTACCTACTGACCAGGCAACCCTGGTTTGATTAGTGGTCTCAGTGACTAATAATGATGACAGGGAGGATGGATAAGACCTATCTCAAAAAGAAGGAGGTGTTTTCCAGATGGCTATTCCTACTGCTCTGGTGCTGAGGGATGGAGGTCTCAAGCATGGAAAGAAGGAGCTCTTTCTCTCATTCTGAGCATCTGCAGATTAGAATTTTGCCAGGGCACTACAACATGCATTTCAGATACGTGTTGAGCTTTACAACAATGGCATTGCTATATGTCAGAAATGGTACCAAGGTATAATGTTTTACCAGAAGGGGTAGCATAAATGGCTTATGAATGCTGTGCCCCTTATGGATGATATTGCTATACTACCTGCTATGGTTAGGGTAGAACATAGGTCAGCTCCCTCTTAGTCAGATGCTCTAACCTACATCAGTAAAGTTACAGTTAGTAAATATACTGGAAGACTACCAAATGTTTGTTTTAGGGAGCTCAGCAACTCTGAGACTTGTTTTCTGAAATATTATTACTAATGTCATTGTAGCCAAGAATGGCATCATTGCACTACTCTAAGGGCTACTAAACTGAAAGGCATGTGGTTTTCCCCTGATAAGGAGAAGTCATAACAGAGCCAGGCCAAAAACTTAGCATCAAGGTGTATCACTTGTTTGACAGGTAGTCTGCCTCATCAGTGGAATTTTACTACCTAAGATTGGCATTAGTGCATTTCATAAGAATATAACAACTAAAGGAGACATACTACCATTCATTATTGGTACTGCTGTGTGTCATAGCGTGTCCATGGTGTTACAAATGAAAATCAGGAAATAGCACAGTTGTCAGAGGTATCCTCTACCATTAAAAAGCAGTAATATTACAGGGCATACCTGTCAACCTGCAGACACCGAAAATAGGAACAAAGGTCCTTGAAATGTTGGAACATCCAGCTAAAAATAACCAAATTAGCATAAAATTTGAATACCAAATAGCATATAACTCTTATGGCTTCCAGTAGGAATGTAGGATACTACTGAGTAACATGTTTAAAAACAGAGAATAAACAAAAATAATGGAAAAATATATGTGTTACCAAAAAGGCAGTATAAAATTTGTAGATTTTAATGAACTGTACTACAAACTCCTATCACATAAAGTCATTTATTTTTGGAATAGGAATAAGGGAGACAAAAGCTATGTTATTTTTCTGTAAATTATTGTTGTCACAATTATGTTGGTCATGTATTGTTGTTTTCTGTGTATTAGATAACTTCAAAAATTATATGATGAGGGGATTCAGAAAATTGGGGGGGGGGGGTAAATCAAGCATATATATAGGAACATACCTTCAAAAATAAGGACATCCTTTGCAGGGATAAATCATGCCTGAAAATAGGAACATTCCTCTAAAATAGGGATAGTTGAGAGGTCTGTTATATGGTAGTATAGTGTCAAAAATGACACGTCCTTATCAGTAGAATCACTGCATCACTACCATCAACAGGTAGCACAGTGTCATACAGATTACCTGAATTCTACTCCCTAAACAATACATACTGGTTAAATTATGCCAAGTAACTATCTGCTACTGTACTGTAGTAGCACAGTTATCAAAGGGATGTACAGCTTTATCATTCATGGCACTAACATCAGTCAGGTGCCATAATGCAACATGCTACTACTGATGGGGTCAGAAGATGTTTCAACCAATCCTGTTCCTGTCTTTAGAGGCATTGTCATACAAAACAATATTGCAAGATTACTACTTGTAACCAGAGACTAGTTGGCACAGCTGTGAGACACATATTCTGACCATCATCACTGACATTACCAAAAGGCAGAATTATGCCAATTCACAACATGCTATGATAGAGCAACACAACTGCCATAAAGATGTTAAACTCTTCATCAGGTGCATTATTGTTACTTAGCATACTCTCAAAGCATCATGCATTAGTGTTTTCATAAATCAGAATGGTTACAAAACATGATTTGTATGTCATACAGATGATGTTCTAATTCCTGTCAGTGCTATTGGCATAAGTAAAAATGGTCCCAGAATTCTGTATGCTATCATCTATGAGAAGCACAGCTATACGGGAGGTGCTCTGTTCTTCTCTGGTGTTATCGTCATAAAGCAGAATGGTGTCAGAACATTTCATAGCATTGGCAGGGACCAATACAAATATCACAAGAGGCATTACTATGATAAGGAGTCGTGCCAGATCAACATTACAACCATAAAAATGCATCAGACCTATCAGAAAGTTCATTCTACTGCCACCAGCATTAAAGGCATTCACAGTGGTCAGTATGTAAAAACTACTTTAGAATGCAAAAGGTCAGAACACTGCCAGAATACTGCATGCAGATATCAATCAGGAAATGACACTGCTATGACTTAATGCTGCACCCCTCAACAGTACCATTGTCTATCATTAGAGTAATGTCAAACATTATATTCCACCATTAGGGTATAACTGAACTATCAAATATATATTCTGCTCTTTGTCATCGATACTGGGGTCCCTAGGAGGGCTGTCACAGCACTACATGTAAATGTTAGGAATTAGCTATTAGGCAGACTCTGACCATCATAACTGACATTGCTGTGAATGGACATGGTTTCTGAACACCACAAGTTACCTCCAGAGAGAAGGACATATGTCAGTAACTGTACTCTCTCAACTGTCCAGACTTTTGCAGAATGTCTAGATTTTAACTTCATATTTTTTTTCTGTTCTTCATAAAATTTGTGGTTTTCTGGCAAACCATTGAGGATTGGAGTTTGTATATAATGTCAGACATTTGAGATTCAGACTTTATACCCTTCATAAAATGCATGCTAATGCAATGTCCGATATTCTAGCAACATTCTTAGTTAATAAGAGAAATAGCTAAAATCCACCTATGATTGTTGGTCTTTGTCTCCCCATAACTTTGGCTTTGTCTAGATTTCTCGTGCTACAAGGTTGAGAGGTATGAGTCATTATCATCTAACTGAATGGAGACGCAGCAGTGTGTGCTACAAAAAAGGAGTACTACAGTCGTTACATTGATTCTGTTTCACATATGACAGGGTTTGCTAGAGTAATGCATGTCACTATCACAGGATACCACAGTTGTCAGACAGACATGGCACTGCCCTTAGTAATGACAATTGTACATTGTCATATGGTACAGTAACAACAGAGCATTAAATACTACAATGAAGAAATAACACAGCTGACAGATAAATGCACCTTCCCCTCTTCAGTATGATTGCCAAAGGTCAGAACACTACCAGAATACTGCATGCAGATATCAGTCAGTAGCACATCTGTCATAGACATTGCTTGCCACTCATTTACTTACCCCATACCAAATGTCAGACTCAAAATGTTGCTGTAAATGACTGATATCTCTTTCATACTGACTATGTACTTCCTTATTAATGATGCCGATGGAGGTCAGAATGTAAACAGGATACTTTGATTTGTTATAATCAGGGTACAGGAGGACTATCAAGCAAATGCTCCACTCCTCAACAGTGGCATTGTCAGAAATCAAAAATAGTGTCAAGAGTCCTATATGTTTTTTTAATTTAATTTATTTGATAATCAGGTAAGTAAACTGATCTGTACTGGTCTATAATGGGCACTCTTCAGCCATGACCTTAACCACAAAAAACAGAGCTAAATGCAATTATGTATTCACAGTTTAGAACAGCTATTCAATGAGCATGTTTCTGAAAGGAAATCAGAGTATTCTGATAAAACTAACAAAGAGATCGGGAAGAAATGCAAACTCAATACAGAGAGTGAGTAGATGTCAGGCATGAATACCAGATCCTCAAACTGTGTGCCTAAAATCTGGACTACTTAGCCACTATTCTGAACAGCTATTATAAAAAAAACAGTACTGCTATCCAACAGAGGCTCATGCCCTCGTCACAGACATTCTTGTATGCTGGAATAGTGTTGAACATATGTTGCAATAAGCAAGTAATGTGGCAGTCAGAGGAATGTTCTGTTACCAATTAGCAGCAATAATGTAGGTCTTAATAATAGTGGAGTTATATGGAGTACAACATCTGTAAGAAACATGCTCTGACATTTCAGCACTAGTACCAAGACATGTTATCAAGCTCTAACTAGGTCAGCAAAACCATAGCTAGGATTTGGAGAAAGGGGTGGCTGTTAGGGGGCAGTCTTTATAATGATTTAATCAACTACAATTAAGTTCACAGCTATTCCTTCAGTCAGTAGTGCCATTTGCATTATGCAGTCTGAGTACCATTTGATAATCATTTAAGCAGCTGCAACCAAAATCAATCCTAGATACTTAAATGATTTCAGACTGCTTGCAGCGTGTGTTTGGTGTGTGTGTGAGTGTGTGTGTGTGTGTGTGTGTGTGTGTGTGTGTGTGTGTGTGTGTGTGTGTTTGTGTGTGTGTGAGTGTGCATGTTTTACTAGCATTATTATTACTTTTTTTTGGTCTTCAACTCCTGAGCACATTTTGGGTTAAGGTGGGGGATGCCAACAGGGGCATCACCCAGGGCACCAGTTGACCTAGCTACAGCTCTCATAGTAGCCTATAGACATTACACAAGTACCTTATGTCTCCCTGTCAAAAAAGAAACATATCTTGCCTTCTAGTAGATTAAACTCCCAACACACACCCCCCACCACACACACACACACACACACACACACACACACACACACACACACACACACACACACACAAATACACACACATGAAATTGTTACATTTTGTATTATACCAAGACTGAACATTTGAATAAGCCTTATATAATAAGGCACAAAAACAAGGTTAACACATTCATACCAAATGAATCAGTGCCACATGATACCCTGTACCAAATTTGGTGTGGTATGAAAACTGCATGGTTTCAGATCGCAAGTCTCTCCAGAGGGTGGAGAAAGTGGCAGAGAGAATTATCAGATCCACGCTCCCATCTATGCAGGACTTATACTCTGCTTGGTACCTCAGCAGAGCCATGAAAATAGTCAAAGACTGCACTCATCTTGCCCATGGTCTGTTGTCATGTTTATCTTCAGGCAGGTGATCCTGTAGCTTATGTTGCAAAACTACTAGATTTAACAGAAGCTTTTTTCTGAACTCCAGTAATAACATATACCATGCTAGTCATGGAGGTCTGGAGTTACAACGCTGAAGTAATTTACAGATATATGCAATAAACTCTATGAAAGTACAATCTTATACCTTATGTGCAATATTAACAATGCCAAGTTAACATTCTGTGCAATATGTCAAGTTAGCATTCCATGCAATTTTAAATATGTCTCATTCTGATATGTGCAATATATTGGGCAGGATTCATGATGGCTTGTACGGAGTCTAAGAGTCGTGTAAGACTCCATGCAGCCATCGCGATCCAGGAACAGCCCGAAATCCCATGTAAGAGACCAGCTAAAACGTCTCTTACACGGGCAGGGCGTGGATATGCTAATTACCTCACTTGTAGCCAAAAGGCATGCAAATGAGGTAGATTAGCAATCCACAAAGCTGAAACCAGCCCGTGTAAGAGTCGTGTTAGGTGCAGAAATGTACTCAGTTGACAACTGAGTATGTTACTGCAAATAACACAATGGAGCCATGACAGCTCCAAATAAAGTGTGCATATATAGCAGGCAGCATGCCAATGGCCAAATATGTGGCCATTGGCATAGTAACCCGATGCAAACATGAAATATTTTTTTTTTCGGTGATCGGCGAGGTTTAAACGCAGCGCAGCCCCGCGCAAATGGGCTGCACTAAATAAGACATAAAAATAAAGGTTTGAAACCCACAAATGTGGGTTTTATGCAATGCATGGATTTGCAATGCAGGGACTAGCAGACCGAAAACAACATGGCCACCGTTTAGTGGTTGCTAAGGGGGTAAGCTGAGTGTAAGACATGTAACTAAGCATTAGTAGGCAATCCTATGTAAATGAGTGGTAGGATAGTGAATCACACTGTCACATAGCAAATGAGCACATTCCGTGTAGTGTAAGAGTTAGATAAGGGGGAGTAACAGAGTAGGAGATAGATGACATCACAGGGGGGAATGTCAGGAAGAAATCAAGCTCATTGGAGCAAAGTGGTATGTGAAAGATGTCAATCACACAGCATAGAAAGAGGAGTGTCAACAGATAAGCATGGGAAAGTCCAGAAATGGAAGGTGTACATTGTGGCCAACAGCAAAGTTTCTTGCTGTGCATGCATGCACGCGTGTGCGCGCTGGGAGACGCGAGTAAGACAGAGTGCGCGCGTGTAAGGCAGAGTAAGCATGTAGGAGCCTGTGTAAATATCTATAAACCTGTTTGCACTGGTGTGCGCACGTTTTAACCCGAATAAGCAGATTCTAGTCCGTGTAAGCATGTGTGCGTGCGTGGTAGCTACTGTGAACATGTTTCTACTGGTATGCGCGCTGCTCCCCCCTGAGGAAACAGAGAGGAAAAAAGAAGCAGAAGAAATAGTAGGAGGCTAGCAGGGAATACTGGTAGAGCTAGCAGGTGAAAACAATTAGAAGCAGGCAATTACACAGGCAGAATACTAGCCCAGCCCAGCACTTAAAACACTGCAAACAGCATTGCAGTATGTTTCTCTCAAGAGAAACTGCAAGACAGGACCAAGCTAGTAGAAGTGAAAACTGAAAAAGCTGCACTCAGACCAAACATGCTAGGGGCTGCCATAGCTGTTATAAGGAGACATAGGAGACTTGCTGAGGGTGGTGACAATGCAAATGCTGCCAGACAACCCACAGTGAGCAGACTGAGAAGAGTGTACAGGCCCAGGGTCACCTACCAGGGGTTACATGAGCTGGAGATAGTGGAGCGTTATAGAGTGGACAGAGACCTCCTGCAACAAATTGTTGAGCTGTGCAGGCCACGCCTCACACACAGAACCAACAGAGGGGAACCCATCCCAGTGGAAACCAAGGTATGTGTTGGCCTAATAATACTAGCAACAGGTACCTTCCAGAGACCAACTGGTGATATGATGGGGATATCACAGGCATCAGCCTCCAGGGTACTGCACCAGTTCCTGGATGCCATGTCAGCACATGTCGGTGAGCATGCATATTTCCTCAATTCCTGTGAGGTATTGGCCAGCAATATGCGTCCCTTCCATCAAAAAGTGGAATACCCTGAGGTAGTGGGTGCAATAGACTGCATGCACATACACATCAAAGCACCAGCCGGTGAGCAGGGTAAGGCCTACATTAACCGCAAGGGCTTTCCCTCCATCAACTGCCAGGTTGTGTGTGATGCTCAGGGCATAATAATGAATGTGTGTGCTGGCTGCCCTGGGAGCTACCATGATTCCCATATCTGGCATTTGACGCAGCTGTACCAGACATTTGCCAGTGGGGACATCCCACATGGTCACCTAGTGGGGGATGCTGGATATGTACTGGAGCCATGGCTGATGACACCCATCAGAAACGCACACACACCTGAACAAGAACGCCATAATGAGGCACACACACAAACACAAAATGTAATAGAGCGTGTATTTGGGCTGCTCAAGTCACGGTTCAGGTGCCTGGACACATCTGGTGGAGCCTTGCAGTACTCACCAACTACATGTACCCAAATTGTCATGGTATGTGCTATGCTGCATAATATGATTCTGCGAAAACAGCTGCAGCAGGAACAGCATAGGGCCGGGACAAACAGCCCCCAACCATGCCAAGGCCATCACAGGCAGAGCGTGACTCGGAGGAGGAACAAACTGAGCCTGCCCCGGTAGGCAGAAGGAGGTGTGCCCGGTATTCCCTGGCTTTGGCAAAGAGGCAACGCATAGCACATACACTGGCTCAGTAGGAACACTGGGAATGATACACCTCTCTGACTCACTTATATAGTAACAGGGATGCCTAACATGACACAACCTGCTCTCAAACAATGTACAGGGAGTGTAGTATGTGCATCCAACAGAGGCAGCCCTACAGCACCACCTGAGGCATGATTGCCATGTGTTAAGCAATGTAACACCATCTAGTATATGCAAACATGAAGACCCTGCCTAACATCTCATCCTCACCAAGCATGATGCCATACTATGAAGACAACAAGATCAAGTGCAATAATTAGCTGAAGTATTGCTGTTAGCAAGGGGGAACAAATGGCTGACAGCCTGGGATGACATGCTGAGCAAGACATGATGCCCCACCTGCTAGGGATGGCACGCACCCAGCACACCTGGCTGTGTGGATACTGGCAAAGGCTGTTGTCACCCCCACTGTGCCTTGAATAGGTAAGGCTGGAAACACAAACCCACCACCATAGGTAGCACAAGGGATAACAACATGGACGTAATGCTACCCAATGCCAGAAGTCTAACCTGCAAGGTGCATGCAGACCTAACCCACCACAGCATGGAGAATGGTAATATCTGTTCTGTAACAGAAACCTGGGTCAAGGCCCAGAAGAGTACCCTAATTCTACCAGGTTATGGCTCATACCATGCTCTACAGCTCCAAAACATGGAACACACTACAATAGGAGTGTGGCTATCAGTAATTGTCAAGGATAACCACAGCCCCAGGTTGGTACCACAGCAAGAAGCAGCATGGACTATCCATGGGCAAGTAACAGTGGCTCAAAATGCATCCCTGTTTGCAGCCTGCTACAGACCACACTCACAAACCCAGGAACCCCAGCCAGCCTTCCTGAAGACACTGCAGAGTATGAATGTCTCAACAAATACCAAACAAGGCACACACAAAGTATGACATAGGTGGCAATCTATTATTTATGGAAGAAGTAATCAGGGACCTAGGGACACAAGTGGATGGTAACCCGTCATGTGACACTCACATTGCCAAAGTGGCCAGGAAGACCTGCTATATTGCCCACCTTAATATGAAAGGATGCACACGTAGATCAAGAGAGGTCACTGTGCCCCCATACTCTTCCCTTATCAGGCCCATACATGACAACAATGCCCCAGTTCGGATGTACCTTACCTTACATCTGCAGCAGTTAGAAAGACCCCAAATGTACCTCACCAACAGGATAAAGGGTCCAAACATTTGACATCTGCAGCCTAGCTGAAGAAACCACAGCCCAATTCACAAGCATACTGCCCAGTCAGAGGCGATGTATGCCTGATATACAAGGCCATGTCCAATCCAGAATGAATGGACATGCTCCACTGCAGAAACCCCAAATCCAGCAGAGACACCACAGTGAGATATCTGAACCTCCACACATAGATAAATAACATGTGCTGGAGGGACAGATCCATAACCCAAAGGCTCCTTACACTCTGGAACAGAATCCCAGTCCATGATAGGCTGAGCTCCACACTCATACTCAACAAGAGAAATCTGGTGAAGTGTATGGGAGATAGTAGGTGTACACTGGGGGCCATCCCTGTGTCACATCTAGTAAAGTAAACCCTAAATGGGCATAATATGCACATTGCAAGGGGTGTCAAAACTCACACACAGTCTGTCCATGCTCAAACATGGCCAGGGCAGATAGCCTAGTAGGAACCTATGAACTTATGACGATACAAATTGTGCAGGACACAAAGGATTGTCACACAGCTGTCCTACCTGATGGTAGGAACCATGGTGATAATCCACAGATATGCTCTGCAGTACTCAAATATCACAAACAATACACCAAACCCACACACATTGCCAGCATCCAACCTAACAGATTCTTTGCAAACTCCCCACCAGCACCTTACTGCCAAATATCTATCCCAGCAGAGTGCTGGCCCCCTGACATTGCAGATGCTGAGGTAACAGCCAGCATCTACAAAGCACACCACACAGCATCAATGGTACCAGATGGTGTCCTGGGTTGTGTCCAACAAGTACTGTAAGAAGAATGGAACACCAAATAGCACTACTGCGCACTATCAGTCTTACCACAGGATATGTACCCAAAGAGCAGTGTACAGCAACAGTGGTCCCTCACCACAAAGGTGGTGCCTGAATGGATACTGCAAACTATCACCCCTCAACCCTGATTATCTAGGTTGGCAAAGTAATGGAGAGTATGATCATGGATCCCAGGAATAATAAGATTGGGTACCTACAGACATTGGACCCTACCCAGTGTGGCTTTCATAGGGCAGATCCTGCCCCTTACACATGTCTGACTCATGTGAAACGAGCACCAAGGCCATTGATGTGGGGAATGTGGATCACACAGCCTATCTGGACCTTGCTAAACCCTTCCATACAATACCCTAGTTGGTCAGTACAGATAAGCTCATCAGCCTAACTATAAACCCCTATCCAAGTAGATGGGTTGCAAACCAGCTCAAGGACAGAACTGACCTGGTCAGACATGCTGCAGCCATGTCAGACTGCAAACCAGGTACAACTGGCATCCCACAAGGCATGCTACTGGGACCTCTCTTGTATGTTATATATGTCACATAGGTACAGGCCAACATGGAAGGACTCTGTCTGAACAGGTTCGCAGAAGACTACAAACTTCCCACCATATCGGACCCTCCAGCTGACACAAGCAACCTACAAAAGTCACACATAGAAACAGACAAGTGGTGCCACAGCCATGTCAACAAGCTAAATGCAGAATAGTGTATAGTCATCCCCTGTGGAAACACAGTACATGGCCAGAAATTACCACATAGGTGTTAACCCAGTAAGTACATCAGGAGCAATAAGAGACCTGGGGACACAAGGTGATAGATATCCTGCATGTGACAACCAT
This sequence comes from Protopterus annectens, assembly GCF_019279795.1. Taxonomy (NCBI): domain Eukaryota; kingdom Metazoa; phylum Chordata; order Ceratodontiformes; family Protopteridae; genus Protopterus; species Protopterus annectens. The sequence goes on along the minus strand of NC_056735.1, from coordinate 739,632,773 downwards.
GTGTCTGTAGTGGTTACAGAAACATACCATATACCCACCTAATCATGAAGGTAAGCACAGCTAGGTCAGGGTAGGTAAATGTGCCTCTCCAGTCATCCGTCAGCAGCCTCACAATTGCGTACAATGGCCCTTGAGGGATGTACCTTAGCAGACACCTGCATCAACTGGAAAGACCCCACAAATACCCCACCAGGAGAATCGCAGAGCTGTAACAGATGCCATGTGCCACCTGATTAAACAAACTGCAGCTCCACACAGTGCCATACCGCCTGGCTGGAGGTGAACTGTGCCTGATGTATAAAGCCATGACCAAGCTGATATCAATGGACATTTGGCACCATGTAAAATCTGAATGCTGGTGACCTATGCAGATGACAGGCCTGAACCCCAGCACAGACATAAACAGGACATGCTGTACCAATTGGTCCATAACCCAGAAGCTCACTCCACTCACAACTAAACTCCAGTACAGGTTATCCAGGGAGTCCCTCATTGACTGTCATCCAGAGGAATCATGATGACTGGATGGGAGATGGTAGGTGTACCCTGGATATCACCTGTATGTCACGGGTAGACAGAGGCACAGCACACTAACCTTGACATATGTCATGGAAAACACCAGTAAATGTGTGTTGAAGGACAAACACTCTCTGACTAGCATTACAAATGGACTAGGGCATATGGCCATTGTTTGTCACTGTCCACACAAGTTGTGGAATACATTAACAATGTCAGACAATCATGTACTATGCTGTCCATATCTGAACAAAATGCAACATGGTCATATCTGCACAACTGGCCGTCAACCAGTCTGGTGTGCTCACTATAAATATTACTAGCAGTGATAGGACTGAAACCGATGATACTGTCCACCACAGTGAAAGTACTGAACCAGTACACTATACGACAATACACTGTTTGGTCAGTAGGAAAGGATGTTGACAACTGTATGCAAACTATCCCATGGCAACCCTGCAGGCACAGCATAATGCCTGTTAGGTTCAGACGCAAAGCAGTTGGGCAGTAAAAACACAACCTGACGTCCAACACTCAACTGTACATGTGAAATATAGATGACGTCCACACACAAACACAAATGTGGTGGACCACAGATCCCAACATAAGGAAAGTTCACACTGGGCATGCTCGCACACTTGGATAAATGAGACGTGTCAGTCAAGAAGCCATAGAAACTGTGAACTGGGCATGCTCACACACTTAGGCCATGTCACAGTTCAGCAGTTGCACACACATATCTGGCATTTGTATGTGTTAACACTGGAACCTCCCACAATACAGAAATCTGCCCAGTGCACACAGTGAAATTACAACAGAGACATAAGTAAAGTACTGGATCCCACTCATATGCAAACATCTTCCACAGTACATAAGTTGTTCATAGAGATAGGAAAAGCTATGGCAATAAAGACCCACAAACAGTATATGAGCAACAGATACTTGCATCTGACAGGTAAACATATGGCCGTAGAGTGCAATACTAGGCTGTTGTCCCTAGGGAATACAGAAGGCTATCCACAGTGTATTTGGCGTCTGCCTCCGCAGTACAGTAGGCCACTGTGCCTGTGCAAAGTTAATGCATAGATATGCTCTCCCCTGTACTGATGGATAGTAACATTTGTACATACCTCTTCATACATAATGATGTCAGCACACTATACATATGTCAGGAGCACAAATGGTACCCAGTAATTTGAATAGCTCGCTCAGCTACTGTGTCTCCCACAAGTGTCATAATCTAGTTCGGTAGGGGTTTGAATCCTGCAAGTGCTCAGTGTGTATGTGGGGGGGGGAGTAGTGTGTGTGCAACTACATGTGTAAGAGAAGTGTCCCTTTTGGCAACTAGTACAACACAACACATGCTGCATATTCCACTGTCTAAACACTGATGATGTCAGCACCCTATAAGTACAGCAGGAGAAAACAAGCCTCTCAGTGATGCAAATAGCATACTCTGCTACTGCGTCTCTCACAAGTGTCATAATATAGTTAGGTAGGGGGTTGAACCCTGCAAGTGCTCAGTGTGTGTGTGAATGTGTGTGGGGGAGTAGTGTGTGTGCAATTCCACGTGTAAGAGAAATGTCCCTTTTGGCAACTAGTACAACACAACACATGCTGCATATTCCACTGTCTAAACACTGATGATGTCAGTACCCTATAAGTACAGCAGGAGAAAGCAAGCCTCCCAGTAATGTAAAAAGCGCTCTGCTACTGCGTCTTTCACAAGTGTCATAACAGAGTTAGGTAGGGGTTTGAATCCTGCAAGTGCTCAGTGTGTGAGGGAGTAGTGTGTGTGTGCAATTCCATGTGTAAGAGAAATGTCCCTTTTGGCAACTAATACAACACAACACATGCTGCGTATTCCACTGTCTAAACACTGATAATGTCAGCACCCTATAAGTACAGCAGGAGAAAGCAAGCCTCCCAGTAATGCAAATAGCGCGCTCTGCTACTGCATCTCTCACAAATGTCATAACATAGTTAGGTCGTGGTTTGAATCCTGCAAGTGCTCAGTGTGTGAATGAGTTGGGGGAGTAGTGTGTGTGCAATTCCACGTGTAAGAGAAATGTCCCTTTTGGCAACTAGTACAGCATAACACATGCTGCATATTCCACTGTCTAAACACTGTCTAAACACTGATGATGTCAGCACCCTATAAGTACAGCAGGAGGAAGCAAGCCTCCCAGTAATGCAAATAGCACACTCTGCTACTGCGTCTCTCACAAGTGTCATAACATAGTTAGGTAGGGTTTTGTCACACAGTTTGTCCATGTGTGTGGGGTGTTGTTTCCAATATTGCACGACATACATTATATCAGTAATGTCAATGCACGCATGATGTATGTGTGTGCAACCTACACATATGTACCTGTGAACTTCAATAGTTCCCATGTCCGAAGCCTGCCTCATGTGAATACATGGAATATGCATTAGACAACTGTATGACTGTGGTGTTCTGTGCAGGGGCTGCATGTGGTATGTGAATATACAGTGTGAGTTGTAGATGGTGTCATCCCACTAGCGAGGGATACACGAGTGGTCTGGAGCATATAGTCCACATGTTGGTGATGAACAGGTGCAGCATGTTTTCACCTCTTGTGGGAGTGGTAACAAGTTGTTCCATAGCAATGCAGGGAATGAATGCTAGGAACCCTTCAGCTAGGGTCTTGGAGCTAGAGTAATGCTCACACTCTATGTTTGGGTAGTTGCAGTCTACCCATATAATGGTGTTTGTAGAGACCATCATATTCCCAGTGTTGTCAGGAAGGCCAAGTGGGTTTCCTGGGTATGGGAGGGTGGTGTGTGCCAGGCTATGAACCTGAAGGCAGTCTAACCCACTGTTAGTTGCACATGGATAGGCTCTGATGCTTTGTGCTGTGCCACCAACCTGGGGGTGTGTGTATCTGAGGTGCCTTTGGATACATCCCCCCCTGTTCTGGTTTGGTGCATGTGTAGGGAACGACAAGCATGGTATGAGGTATGACCTGGCAGTGATGGGGTGCACCTGGGAGCCTTGTACCAGGAGTCTGTTACTGCATGGATATTGCTGTACCCCATGCTAAGGACAGTTTCCACTGCATGCATCTTGAGGTTTACACTGCTGCTGTTGAGTAGCATTACTATTAGTGTCCTATCCCGTGTGATACCTGTGTAGGTGGCTATGTAATGTCAGCCTTGCATACAAAGGCACTATGTGTGTAGCAAGAGCCTCTGCCAATATACAACGGCCCATGGGTGACAGGTGCAAGCTGTCTCTAGCAAAGCAATGTGGCTTGTCCAACATGTAATCCCACGCTGACAGGCGTCACTGAAACATACGGTAATTGTAGAAACTGATCATCCTGTCTATATATTGTGGCAGCATTCTTGGTGAAGGTAAGATGCTACTCAAGGTCAGGGTCATACCAGCCTGTGCCACAATCTCAGAGAGCCCCTCTAAGTCCCCTAACATGTAGTCCAGGGAGGTGCATCACAGGTCATACACACTGGCACAGACAATGACTGAGTCCTATTTCTACATGCCTTGGAGTGACCTGTATGCTTGTGTTATGTGGTGGGTCATAGTGCCCAATGGGCATCTCAGCATGACCTTCACCTTGTTCAGCCTGGTGAGCAGGACCTCAGTGTACCTGATGATAGAGGTACCTATTACAACTGTAGCAGGTGTGTTGTCAAGCCGTATGGGTCATGACTGTTTGGCACACAGGCTTTGTGAGCTATGTGTTGCACATGCTCTGCTCTGGCATAACGTTTGCTTGTGTGTCTGCTTTACAGGTGTCAGCTGCTCAGGCAGGATGCTATTCTGAGAGTCCAAGAATGTACCTGTGTGTTTCTGTGTTTGGATTGCGGTCGTGGCAGGTCTATGTGAGACTGGTACTGTATTCACTGTAGTATCCCACTCCACCTGACAGGGTATGCCAGTACTGAGTTAAGAGAGCTTAGCCCCCAGTTTGGCTATGTGGTTGCATCTCTCACATGTGTTGTAAGTGTATGGGAAGGGGAGAGGGTTGTCTGTGTACATGAGGCAGCTGTAACATTGCCACATGACTCACAGATTCACCAACTGGACCAGAGAGTAGATTGACAGGTGACCTTTGCACATGCTACCATAGCATTGTGAATCCCATACTAATTAATGACACATAGGGCCAATGGGGAACAAGGTACTCAAGGTGAGTATGTGAGAGTGTAGTGCTCCTGATTTGTTAGTGCTGGCATATATGAACGCTGTCTTGAGCAAATGCAAGGTAAGTCATATGCAATGTGTTACAGGCAACCTACATGCAAACAGGACAAACAGTGACGTTCTGTCAAGTGAGACATGGACATCAGTACAGTAAGCAATACAGATGTCACTAGGGATCCACAGAGGCACTCTAAATCTGCACTGCAGGTGGAATCAGTGTTTCAGGAACATAACAAGCAAACATGCATACAAACAAAGCTACAGTCAGCAGGCCTGTATGTAGACTATGCTACAACAAACAAGGTGTATGACTTCCAGTAGGTAACAGTGCATATATGCAGGCACTATAAGCCTGTACCCAGACATTCACAGGTCAGACGGGCTGGGTCCAGCCCCACCCCCCACAAGTGTATAGACCATGTACCTTCATAATGTTGAATAACTGGCCTGATACCCAAGTGCTCATACCTGTAATAATACACATTTCAAATAACAGACACTGAGCCCTCACTCAGCAGTTCCAGACTTAGTATGATGTATGCTACCTGTCCTGGCACCACAGTATCCTTGACATGTATGGAGACTCTCCCTCCTGTCATAGTTAGTTCTGTGTTTTGGGACTGTCATGCATGGTATGAGGTGTGACCTTGCAGTGCTAGTGTGATCTTGTGAGTCTTGAACCTGTTGTGTATTACTGCACAGATATCAACATCCTCAAACATCCTCATTGCAGAGTCGAGTGTGGACAGCATGCAACTCACAGTTGACATGACCATCATTGAGTATCAATATGTACATTTTCCTATCCCCTGTGCTACCTATGTAGGTGGCCATCTCTTGACAGCCTCACCACCAGTATGCAAAGATGTGCAGACAGTACACTATGGTAATTACTATGGGTGTACAAAACAATACAATGACATTCATACTGTAACTGCATCAGGCATGCTGGGATATACCCACAATGATTGTCAACATTATACTATTACAACACTTCTATGTAGTCACCCTGTGCATCAGCACCATGTTAACCTGTTCCTGCACTGATGTTACAGATTGCAGAAGGTGGCACAGTTTCATCATATGCACAGGGTGTGTACTTGGTATGCCTGAGTCTGCCACTGATACAACCAATTGACATGTCTGTGTGTGTGTGTTGGGGAGGGACAGCAGTACAAGATGGGGCAATGTTGATGCAGTGTGTGCATGTATGCAGTAGCCCTAGGTGTAATCAATTAGCATGTGTGTATGCATGCACACAGTCCCACCTCATGGCTGCCATATACAGGTGTTTGTGGACAGCCACAGACTGTACCTGCCAGGTCATACAGATCACTGTCTGTAGCCACGGACATGGTACCTGTGTCTGGCAGGGGTGCTATGGACCATATCAGGTACTAAGCCAGACTGGGTACTGTCATCAGTAGCAGGTGGTTGGTGACTGGAGATAGGTCCCTGTTGGGACTGTCCAGAGCCATGTGCACGTGGTCTCCTGGGGCGGTCTGATGACAGCACAGACCCAGCATTGCTGGGGCTGCTGCTGGCACTATGGGACCGGCCACGGGCCTGTTGTCATCCGCGATGGCTGCCAGCTGCTGCTGGTGCTGGCATACGGCCATGTCGACGCATCAACCGTCCACCATTGCCCTGGCTCATGGACATGTAGTTGTGGAACAGATCTAATGTCCCCCCCAACGTCTGTCAATGACCTCGGTGAAGTTACGGATGGCAGCCGCAACATCACGCATACTGTCATTCATAGATGTGCGACATGCTCTCAGCTCCCTCAGACCCTGTCTGGTGTACCGTTCCATACTTGACTGTGCCTGCATTACAGCCCGAAACATAGCTGAGATTGAAAGACCTCTGTGGGCACATCTGACAGGGGCGGTACGCCCACGGATGCTCCCACGAGAACCCCTGGAGGTCTGCCTGTGTGGTACCATGTTAGGACCCTGGCCATGGCTGCTGTGTGGCGATGCATGTGCCACCAATACCACATTACCCTGGTCAATGCCCACTGTATCCTGTCCATCACCTAGGGACATTGGTGACAAAGGATGCATTGGCAGGATGACTGTGCGCATTGATGGGGTCGACAGCTGTGTACTGACAATTGGCTGACCAATGACGGACCCTGGCACACCTCCCTGTGCCATTACACAGGTATCATCATTATCACTATCTACAGCAGCTGATTCAGGTTCCCTGCTGCACAACACCAGAGCAGCACCAGAACCTGTGGGAGTAAGACAGGAAACACAGTTTACAATGTGTACACAATGTCACCACTGATACACACATGCACACAGGGCACATGCACACATGCACACATGCACACAGGGCACATGCACACATGCACACATGCACACATGCACACATGCACACTCCTCAGTATATGAGATATCAACACACAGACACAAACACACCTGCAATCAAACACATAGCACTACTGCTTCAGCCTATTATTACTATTAGTATCAAGAGTATTGAAGGTATTGTTATTACACACTCACCAGCATGGATAGGCTGCCTTGCTGTTACACCAGAGGGACCTGCAGAAATGAGACATTTATTGTCAGTGGGCACAACTGTGCCATTGATACTGTGAGTATAATACAGTTCAGTAGTGCAACAGTTAGCTTCCACAGGTCTACTGCTGATATTGAGAATATCACTCTTGCACAATAATTACCAAGATTACAGCTACAAACTGAGGACACACCTCATACATGCATAAACTAACAGTGTACAGAACAGTCAACTATACACATGGCATGTTACCTGCACGTTCCATGTCCTGCTGCTGGGTGGCTCCAGCCTCCATCATTACACATGTATGCTGCTGCTGTTGCTGTTGGGCTGGAGCAACAACACTTAGGAGTAGTCCCTCCAGTCTGGTGAGGGGGGGGTGTCTAGCCACCCCACCACCTGTGGCAAGCTGCTGCCTATGGATATCCGATGCATGCTGATGGACATTTCTAATTAAATCACTGCAGTGATGGCGTACCTGCTCATATGTCCAGTTATGTGTGCCTATGTCATTTACCTGATGGACCAGGTCTTGCCACAGTGCAGCCCTCTCCTGCCGGTTCTGGCTGGTGTGGGAAAAGAGTATTGCAAAATCCTGCACCAGGCTCTGGTGTATCTCTTCCTCCTCCGCAGCGGAGTACACAGGGTTTCGCTGGTGAACCATAGCCCTGAAAAGGAGAAGGAAAATATGTCAGCAATATATGTCAGCAAACTATGGCACACATAATACACATAATACTCGACTGTAGTGATATAACTTAACCCCCATATATAGCATCTGTCTGTCTATTGGGGGATACACATGTAAATGACCAGATATCAATGCTCAGCCAACAACTGTGCAACAGTACCTGGCACACTCCATACAACAGACTAGTATACTGCAGCAGTCAGCACACTGGTTCAGGTCCAATGCACAACCTCACACTGGGGGTTTGTATCAAGGTACTGTATGGGGAACATTATCAACCCATGCACTGCGTGCAGTGCACGTTACATATTTCACTGGTAATGCACACTACTCTTAGTTGCCATAACCCTACCTACACCACAGTCACATACAGGGTAACACAGCACAACATATGGCAATGTAGTATGTGTTGATCACAATACCTCACACATCTGTCTCTGGCCTCACACCAAGGACACACACTACCATGACAGACAGACAGTCATGGTGAGCAATCACACCAGTACATAACATGCACCCAGTCACTGGCACACTCATTCCACCTCACATATTTGGTTTGCAATGGGTTCATGGGTGTGCATTGTGTCTTAGGTAGGTAGTATGCTATTGGTCCTGGGCCTACAGCAGCATACTGTTATGCTACCCTGCCCCTTGTGACACATGTGATATGATTGTACCTGCTCCTTACAAACAGTTACACAGGGTGACTCATATGGCATATTACCTATCTGCATAACATTCAGCAGGGGTATGTCTGACATCTACTCATGGGGAGCCGTGCTTCTTAAATCTGTGTGGTTTACTCCAGGGTATGTCATATCTGTGGGTAGGGACCTGTACCTCCACCATGTGTTCTAAACTGTGGTGACAAGGACGACAGACATAGGTAATTTGGGTTGTGGATGTTGGAGGTGTTACCATGGTTGTTGGACAACTGTCATGGGTGTGACCTAACTATGTATATCCAGCAGTGGTAACGTCTATGTAGGTAGTCTGTGTGTGCTCTGTGGTCTTGTCAGTCACTCTGCATAGGTAATGCGTTTGAGTGCATTGACACAGTTACTTGCGTATGTCTGTGTCCTTCTCCATATCTGTAGCTGTCATTGGAGGTACATACCGTGTAGGACATTGTGGGATGTAGAGGGGTACAGTGACCTACATGTCCATAGCTGACACACCATGTCTGCTGACACATTCCATGTACAGGTATTACAGGACTAGTGTGCCACTGTGTATATCAATGGGGAGCCTATTGTACACTTGTTGCCCCTGTTCCCCCCTGACACATGCAGTGGTGGGCAGGCATGCACATATGTGGTGGTTACTGGTGTCAGTGTTTTGGAATGGGGTATGGTACTCCAGTATCCACACTGGTGTTCACTCCATGCCTTTGTCACCAGGCACCTGTTGCAATACATCTGCACACATGTGCCTCACTCAGTATATATATATATATATATATATATATATATATATATATATATATGTGTGTGTGTATATATATATATATATATATATATATATATATATATATATATATATATATATACATACATATATATATATATATATATATATATACATATATATATATATATATATATATATATAATATATAGATATAGATATATACATATAGATATGGGGAGAGAGGGGAAGAGAGAGAGAGAGAGACAGAGGGAGAGAGAGAGAGCGAGAGGGGGTGGGACAAAGAGAGAGAGATAGTCATATACAGACATATGTGTTGTCAGTCAGATCTGTCTGTATATGTATATGTATCTACATATATCTATATATGTATGTGTATATTACATATATCTGTATGTACATATTCTATCAATCTCGATGTCTGTGCAGTAAGTGAAACCTGGTTCAAGGCTCCTGAGTGCACACCAGCGGTACCAGGCTATACCTTGTATCATGTTTTTTGGCCCCAAAACTCAGGCCAAAACAAAAAGGGTGGGGGAGTGTCCATATTCATGAAGGACACCCACACCTCCAGGTTAGTGGCAACACATGAAGCATCAGAGACCATCCAGGTGCAAATAACTGTAGGCAAAACTGCTATACAACTGGTAGCATGTTGCAGACCACCCTCCCAATCTCAGGAACCACAGTCAGCCTTCCTGAAGACATTGGAGGATATGAATGTCCCTCCAAACACCATCATATTGGGAGACTTCAACTACCCTAACATACACTGGGTGCATTATTCTAGCCCTAGCCCAAAGGTTCCCGGAATTCATTAATTCAAATGCAATGGAACAGCTAGTCACCTCTCCCACAAGGGGAGATAATATACTAGACCTGATCATCACAAACATGGGGACAATGTGCTATACACCGGATGTATACCCCTCACTAGTCACATCTGACTACAAACTAATCACCCTGGATATACATATCCCACCTCCACCCACAACACAAAAGACTACAGTGAGAAACCTCTCAAAAGCCGACTTTACACTTCTTAAAACTGAGTCGGTATCCTTTAAGCCCACTGGGTCAGTGGAAACCACATCCCACAATGCAGACTCCTTCACAAATGCTTTCTACGGACATCTCCAAGAATGCATGGATCATGCAATCACAAATAAAACCAAGACCCTCTCCACCAAGGGCAGGTGTCCTGTCTGGTGGACCCCAGCCATGAACAAATTGTATAACAAAAGAAGGTAGCTACTGCATGACAGAGCAGAATCCCATAAAGATAAGGCATCTCTGATCAGCACTAGTAGAAAGCTACATTCTCTCATACAAACATGCAAGGCCAACTTTGAGTGGAAAATCGCTATGGACACTACAGATAACCACAAGGCCTTCTTCTGCTATGTTAGACACCTGGGCGGAAATCCTCAGATATGTTCAGAGTTAGTTCACAGTGACAAACACTACACTGAACACACAGATATTGCCAACATTCTGGCAGACAGGTTCAGTGCAGATTTCTCCCCTCCCTTACCCCCAAAAGAGGAATTACTTATCCCAGCTGAATGTAACCTCCCTGTCATCTCAGATGTCCAGCTGAGAACCGCCCTCAGCAAAGCTATAAGACAGCATCAATGGGACCCGACGGTATCCCGGGTTGCATGCTACGTGAACTCCAAGAGGAGCTAAACCCGCACATAAAATGCTATTTAACCATAGCCTTACTACAGCATATGTACCTGGACACTGGCATACAGCAACAGTAGTCCCACTCCACAAAGGAGGCACCTCTACAGACCCTGGTAACTACCGCCCCATAAGCTTAACCAGCCTGGTCTGCAATGCTATGGAAAGACTCATTATGGAACTCATACACAGAGACATTGGGGACTTACAGACACTTGATCCCACCCAGTTTGGCTTTGTAAAGGGCGGATCCTGCCTTTTGAACCTGATTGACCTTTTCAAAACAGTCCCTAGAGCCATTGAAGAGGGCACAGCAGTCCATACAGCCTACCTGGACTTGGCTAAAGCTTTTGACACAATACCCCACTCTGGCATCATAGACAAGCTCAACAGCTTAAATGTAAATCCATATGTCACAAGATGGGTTGCAAACCGGCTAAAGGATAGAAACCATAAAGTCAAAATCACTGGTGCCATGTCAGACTCAGAGCCAGTCACAAGTGGTGTCCCACAGGGCTCTGTCCTGGGACCCCTCATGTTCTGCATTTATTTCTCAGATGTGGAAGCATACATGGGAGGGTAGTGGCTGACAATGTTCAAAGATGACTGCATACTAGGCACCATAGTCGATTCACCAGCTGACACGTACATCCTACAGAAAGGCCTCACTGAAACGGACAACTGGTGCCAGAGTCATGGCCTTAAACTGAATGCCAAATAATGTATAGTCATCCCCTTTGGGAAAAACAAAGTACCCACATATTATCACATAGACAGTAACCCACTGAGTACAGACAAAGTAATCAGAGACCTGGGGACACAAATCAATACTGACCTCTCATTTGACACCCACGTTGCACAAGTGGTTGGATAGACTTCCTACCTTGCCCACCTTATCATGAAGGGATTCACATCCAGATCAAAGGAGGTCATTGTACCCCTATACTCCTCCCTTATCAGGCCCATGAATGTGTACTATGCCCCATTTGGTATGTACCTCACCTGGCACTTGCAACAGCTAGGGAGACCCCATAAGTACCTCACCAAGAGGATCAAGGATCTCCAACAAATGTCATATGCTGCCAGACTAAAGAAACTCCAGCTCTATTCCGTAGCATACCGCCTACTTAGAGGTGATCTGTGCCTGACGTACAAGGCCATGTCCAATCAGGAATTGATGGACATGTTCCACCTCATAAAATCCAATTCCATCAGAACCACAGGCGCTACAGATTTAAACTTCGGCACAAATATGAATAGGACATGCTGTAGGGACAGATCCATAACTCAGAGGCTTCCCATACTCTGGAACAGACTCCCAGTTCATGTTAGGCAGAGACCCTCACTGACTCTCTTCATGTGAATTCTTGTCGAGTGGATGGGAGATCATAGGTTTACACCAGGGGTCATCTCTGTGTCACTACTAGACAGAGGTACAGTAAACTAATGCTATTATGTAAGGGGGTCTTCACTGTGTCACTACTATACAGAGGCACAGTTTTCTAAATCTATTCTGTACACTGTCTGCAGATAGCCTAGTACTAAACTATGACACTGTGAAACTATATATGTCTATGTATTTATACTTCCCTCTCTATCTATGTATACATATATGCATATTATATATATATATATATATATATATATATATATATATATATATATATATACACACACACTCCTTTTTAGTTCCACATATGTATACACAAAGTAACGTACTAATGAACATCCATTACTGTACAACCTACTTGTACATTGCACTACAACCTACATTGCTATGTGCACATAGCTACCTTCACATACATATGTATGTAGAGCCTTCAGTGACAGTTGCAGTATGTCCCCGGCCCTATGCACATTTTCATATACATAGATACAGACCAATAACACATTTGGAGGGTTCACAGTATGTAGACTATTATATTAGTACTTTACATTACCTGTGTTTGTTGCAGCTGTTTGCGTAGGCTTGCGGTTACTTGGCCTGCTGTCAACTTGTTTGTTTTGTTGTTACTTTTGTTTTAATTTTTTTATTTCTTTCTTTCTCTTTCTTTCTTTTTCTTTCTCTTTCTCTCTCTCTCTCTCTCTCTCTCTCTCTATCTCTACCTCCAGAGGGTGCAATGAAAGTATTGCATGTGTGGAGTGGGAGTACAGGATGCTTTTGTAGGTATCTGCACATGTCCATGTGATGGCCTCTGTACCAATTGTTAGCCAGCATTTACTAATTGCATGCAGCCTGTTGTGTAGTGATTGTGGTTCTCACTGTGATTTCAGGACAGTGCTATAAAAAGGTCTGTTAGGTAGGCGTAGCCCTTTCAGATTATCAGGGTGGGGACCATGCTGGTTTGCTGTGGACACTGTTCTGTGAGTGTAAGGGTTGGTATGTCTCTCATATTTCAGGCTGTGTTGTAGAGACTGCAATGCATGTTGTTCTGTAAGCTGAGTATTCCTTCCTCCAGTTTCCTCTTCTCCTTGTGTATGTAAACTGACACCTACGACTAGTAATACTGTGTATATGGGTGTGTGTGCTTTCCTGTGGGGATTGTGGTGTAACTGGTATATAGCAGTGGCTCTTGCAATCTGTTTCTATGGCTTCAATATTTGCCCTTTACATTCACTCCTTGTATGCCTGCTAGGTGTCTTTCCTGTAATGTGTTGCTATGGCTTTCCTATTTTCCATTTGCATTCACAGCTTGTAATGCTTGCTATATCTGTTTGGGCAGCAATTCCCTATGTGTTTGTTGTGGTAGGGTCTTACTGCATGCAGTGTGGTCTGGCCATGGTGTGGGCCTTGACACTTACAAGGGTATTTGATCATGCTGCTGAGCAGGCCTCAGATACTTTCAGGTGCATCTTTTATCAGCCTCATGGAATGGTACATATCAGTGGGATACTCCAATGAAATATTCTGATATTCTGCAGTTGTGACTGTGGGTTATTTCGAGCATACATATTACTACAACATTTCTGACGTGCAAGTGGTGCATACTTTCAGTAATTCATAGTTACCATTGCATGTGTAGTAACAACTTTCTGCCTACTGTTAGTACATTTCACAGGGTGTCAGTGGGACACAGTTGACATTTGTTTTCACATCAGGGACATCCCTGTAACTCAGTCACAGTTGCTATGTCTGGGCTCTTAACTATTCAACTATGGCAGTGTTTATCCTGCTCTGAGTATGTGTGTGGCTTGCCAGATGTTACTGTGACATTATTACCTACTAGCTATCAACTAGCATGGCTGTTTCTCTTCACACAGTACTATTTTACAAATCCACTAGATTTGACAGTAAATATACATTACATGCTTTGTGTGCTAGACATGCTATATTCCCTTTACATTAATTCCTACTATTTCATTATATATTTCTTTCAGCACAGTGTTCTTGTATAGCAGTCATGGCTTAGTGGTAAGTCATGCAGACTAGTGTTTCCAAGGTCCTGGTTTAAAAACTGACAGAGGTATTTTATTTTGCTGCTGAGAAAACTACAGGCCTTGTCATTCAGAGTGACTAAGGCACTTTTAAGCAGTTTTAAGCGGGTTAGCGCTGGTTTGCACAGAGGTCACGTATGCACACTGCCGCTAAGCTTCACGCACACATGCTTAGCTAAGCGCACAGAAGCACACTCCCGCTTACTACTGCTTAAAAGTGCTTACTCTCACGCACACCTGCGCTATTTTCTTTTAAAGAAAAGAAAATGGGGAGATAGGAAAGTGGTGAAAAAGGGGGCACAAAGAGGGTAGGACAGTAGGAAAACAAGCTCGGGTTTTGCAGGAGGGATGTAGGAAAGGCCCATAGCTGCCCATTTCTTCATCAGCAACAGCTGTGCGTATATTTGTAATTTGGTGTGAAATTTGAAACCTTCCACCCCTGAGAGAGGTGTGAGGACAGCAATATTTGTTGTACAGCCAATTGTAATTGCCAGTTTACATGTCCAGCAGACATGTGTGCAAAATGGGCAGCTATGTATGGGGCGTAATTTTTTTGTGGGTACAGAGTGCCCTTTTTTTTTTTTTTTCAGTTGAGAGTCGTATGTCAGGTACAGGAAGTCGGTATAGCTGGGGAGGTAGGTAGGGGAGGTTAACAGACAAGACAAACAAGATGCATACAGGGGTGGTGTATGACACATGTGGGGGGGATACACAATTGACGGGGATGGATGTTTGGATATCTCAAGCCCATGAGCCCACAGATGGCAACAGTGGAACTGACATCCCCACCCATGGGCAGTTGCCACTGTGCCTTCACTGCCCAGGGCGGGGCTGTGCTAGGGGCTGTGTAGGATGGGCAGCAGGCACTCCCGTGAGTTGTGCCACCCGTGCCTCAAGCTGACGTAGGGGCCCAAGCACAGCGTGCCTGATCTCCCTACGCACCACAGTCCGGACACTATGGAGGGTGAGTGGATGTTCTCCTCTGGCCACGCTTGCAGAGGGGGGATGAGCCCCATCCCCTGCAGCGCTTCCACCTGCAGGTAGCACAGGGCCACTGGAGGAGGGTCCGGCCTGGGCACTACTGCCAGGTGCACTCGCCAGCTGAGGTGGGAGAGGTGGGTCCACTGGAATCCGCCTTTCCTGTCATCCTATGTTTTGCATTATTTAATGACAGCTTGGGTTAGTAACGAACAATACCATTCACAACTAGTTGTAACAGCATGCATTAGTATTCCCATTAACCAAACACCCATAAATTCAAGCCATTGAACAGCAAGCATAACACATGCATAATTTGAACAACAATACACAATCCAACAACATGCAGGGTTGATTGATAGCAACAGGCCATCAGGTATGGATGTATGAACAGGGCACATGCATCAACATACATGCAAATATGTATGAACCAACAGGAAAAATGTCCAGGGGAGTTAATTGTGAATACACATACCCATTTCATGTGGAATGGATTATTTGTGGTTATAGGGTAGGGTGAAGAAATATTTCATTAACAACTTCAAATGCCTATACATATGCTGTACATTTCTACTAGCTGCAGATATATACACACTACAGGTCTGACTACAGTTTCCTATGTGCAAACTTATGCATGTTGGTGATAAGAATGTTACTGCTACATTAATATACATTTCATTTTTATTCATACACATTCATATCTGGCTCTGTTCAGCTACAGCATCCTGCTACATTTGCTTTATATGGCTCTAGACAACTGTGGATGTTTGGTATTTCATACAACCATACTATCTGCATATTGCAAACTGACAGCAACATATCCAAATTGTGGGACACACATTCCAGCTTCAGTGCTTTATTCCACACATTTCACTGTTTGGTTGTGCCTGTCACATTCATTTCATTCTGCACTGACTGCAGTATATTTTATTCAGGAGTTATTACAACTTTATTGGTGGATTCATACCTCTTTATCACACTCTCACTTGTTTTATTTTTACAATTCAGGATGGTACTTAATTCTAGGCTTTATTGACATGTTTTACTTGGTTATAACAATCCTTTCCAACAGTCTCACTTGTGTCATGTTTCAGAATTTAAATGGGGATATATTTCACACATGTGTTTTACTCATCTTGTGTAGCTGTAATTTTCAGCCTGCTGCAGGTTATGTACTACTATATTACAGGTGGAACATCTTTATTTCAGACTTGTTTCATTTTTATTTTTGGATTACAGGCTGCATCAAACTTATGTAATCACACAGTACTAGCAGAATCTCTCTTACACTGTTACTTGCACTTTATATTAATAGGTGACTACACTGCACTATTTTGCAATCTGTCATACTTATATTTTTTAACAGTTACAGGGAGAGAATTACTAACCTGCCTGGTTGCGCAACCGCACAAGCCTATCGGCATAGGCTCGACGATTCACGGAATGGACACCTGCAGCTGCAATATAAATGAAGTAATATTGGAATACACATCTCCATAATATCAGCTAGGTTAACTTTCTACATTAATAATTACATGTAACTTACTCAGTAGTGGGGAGTTGGGCATTTGCTGGGCCTCCTAGATCCAACGGTTCAGTTGGTCCTGCTTCCGTCTCTTCAGGTCCGCATGGTGGTGATGGACCTGTTCACTAGTCCTTGGTATTCCTGTGGCACTGGTGAGATCATGTGCCAACTGGTCCCACACCTTAGCCTTGTATGCTTCCCACAGGACCTGGCCCTGCATGAGTTGGGACTCATGATCATGGACGAGGAGCCAAACCATATATTTGGACTCCTCAATGCCCCACCTCTGTGCTCAGAAGCAACTACCCTCTCCTACACCTGCCATCCTGACTGCAAATTGGTTCCACAATCAGTTATGCTGTGTATTCCCGCCTATGGGGCTTATATATGCCGTTTTTCCCGCACTTATCTGTGATTGGTCATTTTGGAAATGTATCAGCTTCACAAAACCTGCTTTGTCATGCTTCTCTTTCCATTCATTCCTATATATATGCTATTACTGCATTTCTAAGAGCAATTGTCATGGCTTAGTGGTTCAGTACTTTGACTATGGTGCATGGTATCCTGAGTTCGAGCCTGGCCATTGCTTTTTATATTTTATGACTGTCTACACAGGCTAGAAGGTGTGTCTGTGTAAAGGCAGTTTTGATACAGCTTGCTCAACGTTGCCCGCCGGTTAGCTTGTTGGCGCAGTGCGCAGCTCCGCGCAAATGGGTGTCGCTGGTTTACGCATCGTTTGGCTGTCAGCACGCATATTACGCTCAGCTCAGCTATGGGCACACAGTTTCAGCGTGTTAGAATGCTGCTCAACCCCGGGCACTCATTTTACACCTGTTAAACCACTGCTCACCTACGGGCAGATATACTCAGCTTGTTAGAGTGTAGCTCAGCTATAGGCACTTCTGACATTTTTTTTTTTATTATCACACATTTCTTCATAATACATGGCCCATTTCATTGCATTTTACATAAAAAAAAATTTATACATGTACATATATGTCAGGGAATTGTTTTGTGCTTATTTCACTAAAAATAAAAATTGATGTTGTGGGGGCTCGAACCATGACGCCTCCTCTTCAGCTGATGTCTCTACCGCTATGCTATTGCTTCTTGGCTTACTTTGCATATTTAGATCTTATATGCTTTTCCACTGACTGCTAACTGTGGCTAGGCGACGGGCACGCCCGCGCA
Organism: Protopterus annectens; assembly: GCF_019279795.1. Lineage (NCBI taxonomy): Eukaryota > Metazoa > Chordata > Ceratodontiformes > Protopteridae > Protopterus > Protopterus annectens. The sequence goes on along the minus strand of NC_056735.1, from coordinate 739,614,602 downwards.
AACGAGCGCAATCACGGGCAAACATCTTTAAAACTTATAAAAAAATATATAACATGTTCATTTTTACATTTTATGTTTATAGTCTGTGGGGGCATGTGTTGTGTTGTGTTTATTGACATTTACGCGGACTCTGTCTTGGGGGTTTACTTTCGGGACTGTTACTCTTCTGGGGGCGTGTCTGTTTGCAAGGCTCGCCCTACGGACACGTCCCCTACTTTCTTACATGGACCGTGTTAGCCTTGGGTGTGAGTCAGCATGCCCTCATGAATATGCATGGCATGCTGACGTCACACCGTTTAACTGCAGCCTCCGTGTAAGCCTTGTAACTCTTACACGGAGGCTTCGTGAATCCTGCCCATTATCTGTGCAATATTTTGGGTACTGACAAAGACATGTAAGTGGAATAGCCTTGATGCATGTTATTGCACTTGTTACTGCACTGCATAAATATCTTACTGTTGTTATTGTTGGATTAGCTTTAGTATATTTGTTATTGTTGTATTAATATCAGTATATGTTGTATGCTCTTTGAGTTCGAAGTAATGCAATTTCATTCATTTGCACTGTTGTGTGATCTGAATGACAAGAAAGCTCACTTTGACTTTGACTTTAAAACTTTTTCTTTTTAACTTCATGCTATATGATCCATGTATCTTGTACTCTTATGACTCTCCCAAATTGAGTTAATACTCACTTCTAACTGATATAGATAAACAGTCACTTCCTTTAGACTTACTGAAGCTGACAGAATTTTTTGAATATGATGACACTTTGCTAGCAGATTCATCAGTTTCATTAGAAACTAATGTAGATTTCAAACAGTTGTGGTACTCAGTGCCCCTTGAGTTTCTTATGTTTCTGTTATTTCAGTCTGTCTGGGAATATTTCAATGAAAAACCCTCTCACACTGAGAAAGTAGTAATTTAAAATGTTATTAATTTGTAGCAGATGGAAAATTCATAGGCTATTTTTGGTTACTTTGTTATAATCTTATATCATCTCTCTCTGCTACAAAATAATCACTGATTATGGGACTTAGTAATAATAATTGCTATTATACTCTCAGCATTTATTATTCAGAGAGTACAGCATTTTAATTAACACTCATTCTTCAAATATGAGATGCTTGCTGATCCTCTGTCATAATATTTTTTCTAAATATGCCGTCTTTTTTCAATATCTGTATTAGTCTGGCATTATTATGATATTGTAACAACACAAATAAAGTCAACAACTTTGATTTTAATCTTCTTCCCATAAGTATTTGCAAGGGCAGCAAAGCAATTTCTTGTAAGGGAGCTTTTCTCTACTCAAATATTGACAAATAACAATTCTCTTATTGAAAGATCAACTTTTGTGAAAATGTTCTTGACAGTTCTGATAGTCCTTTTAGCCTGAATGTTATTTTGAGGGTAACAAGAATGAGACATAATATTATGAATTTCCCAAATTTCCAAAATTTGTCTTAAACTAATTCTTCTAACATTCCACAATGTCTAGAGAAGCACCTTTTAATACATTTACCACAGTTGGACTCCGGCTATTTTAAAATATTCAGCCTCATGAAAATTTGAAAACAAATTAAATAAAATAACATTAGATTCATTCACCTCATGCATGCATACAAACACTTCCAAAAACAAAACAGTGCCCAGCACCTACCTCACAATTACAGTGGTACATAGTCATTTTTTCTCAATGAGTCTCTTAAATCAGACAAAAGTTGCTTCTCATGTTATAGAATAGGTGCTAAACCAGTGTCTCTTTTTATTACTTGAAGACCATGCACATATGTAGATAAAAGAGTAATAACTATTATTCTGTTTTTAGTGATAATTAACAGGGTAAGTGCATATAATGCCAATGAATTTTAATACCTGCTTGATACCCCAAACACACTGTCTAGGTTTTAAAAAATAAAAATTGAAGACTGTATATGCTTGGATATATTCCTAATATATGCTGCCCCTCTTCCCTACATTGTTTTTCATGATTAATTCCTACTGGTCAAAGAAACCAAGACCTAATTAGTTAACCCCCTCCCCACCACCAGAACTGATTCCTAATATGACTAAATGGAGCTAGATGAGCACTATTTAGCCAAATTTTATAACACAGACAAACCTATCTCTTCCAACACAAAATACCAACTAATTAAAGTATATATAGTGGTACTTGCACGACTGGCAAAAGTCATCAGTTCTTCCCAAAATCCATGCAATGCAGACCCTTTCTGCAGCAATTGAATAAGTTAATTAGGCATAGCTTTGTTCTAGATATAGCTCTACACAGAAAATCAGAAAAAATACATAATCACCATAAGCACACAATGTAGTCTGAAACCCAGTGGGTAACCTAAGTGTCAGTAATGGAGACATAGTTGTTAGCTCCTTGCCTGTTAGTCACTGTAATAATGTGAGGTATTGCCAGCCATGCCAGGAGAAGTAGAGCAGTGGATGTGTAACATATGCCAGCACAGCTGGCTGGAATTTAGTAAAGAAGTATATGTTATTTGAAAATCAACCTGATTTGTACAGATGCTTGTGTCAAAAAATGTATTTGTAAAGCTGCTTCTGTTAAAAATGTATTAACAGTGTGCCCTGCTGGACAGAAAAGAAATGTACATGCATTATTGTAACTGTTTAAATGTACATATTGTAACAGAGGATACTGAAAGAGAACAGATTAATCTCAATCCACCTGACTTTGAGAAATAGTAAGAAAATGAAATTAATGTGCCTAGACCATAAAGATGTTATCTCACAGTTTTGAATGAAGTCAGAGATGCAATGTTTGTAAGAAGCATGGTTTGTTAGATTCTGTAGGAGGAGGAGAAGTTTGTAATTGTTTTATGACTTCCACAAGCTGCACCAGATCTGAGCAATGCTCTTATGTGTGTATTATTGACATGTAGATGCTAAATGCTGGCACTTGCTAGAAACTGGTAGGTTGCATGGGAACCAGAAGTCAGCTGACCAGATGTATGGGATGTCATTCTGTACAGAAATAATGTTTTAATATTAGGTAAGACAGAAGTCTCATGGCAGTCTGTTTCTTGAAACCTGACATAACAGATCTCTCACCCACTTCATCTTGCCTTGCACTAGTAAGTGACCAGGGAATAATAATTCTTTAGGTTAGTCAAGAAAATATAGTGAGATTTGTTAAGGACTATTTTTCTATATCTTTGTGAAGCTATTCATCTGTGTTATTTTAATATTCACTGTGGCTGAAACTCTGGTGTTTACTGTAAATAGATATTTTGTATTTTCATGTTCTTTTATTATTTATTATTAAATATATTTAAACTTTTCATTGTGGATGGTCCTTTATAGAGAATATTTTAACCTTTGAAACTACTTATATCTATTGGTGACACTGTGGCCACTCCTGAAGCCTGGCTGTCTGGTCAACATTACCATTTGTATTAATATTAATTTCACTCAGTATAGTTGGGTACCCTTGCAAGAGCCTTAGGTAGCTGACTTTGCAGTATCTGGTGGCAGGGATAATTACCTTATAGTCTGGGAAGAAGGGGGCACAGTGGGTAAATCTGTGTCTGCCTTTCTCAGGTGTGTGTGTGTGTGTGTGTGTGTGTGTGTGTGTGTGTATGTGTGTGTGTGTGTGTACACACGCGTGTGTGAAAATCAAATCTCACAGTGTACATGTGTCAGCTACTTGGAGCTGGAACACAAAGCACTGGTTTCACAGAGAGTGTCCAGAAGGACTTGGGTTGGATACTCGGCTGTGGACTTAACCCTATAGCTGTGCTAGTGGGGAGCCTTATTGGGGTCCTGGATAGAGACATATATAAAGAAATCCAAATCCTGGGCTGACTGTGCTCTCTGTTTGCTCCTAAAGGAAATTATGCTTGATGCTGTGAGGTCTGCATCTAGAATTACTGACTGTATCATTTGTATTCCAAGTGAACATCCTTCTACAATGTCAGTGGTGAGAATTCAGGCTCCTTGATTACTGGCCAGAGAGGGGATGTCACAGTCACAAAATAAGTTATAAGACCACTGATAATATGATTATCCAGGTATATTAAATGACCTATTCATAGATAAATAATATCTACCAAACTTAGATGATTTGCAAGTGCAAAATCCTAGAGCAATCATCCCCAAGTGGTCTGCCACATTCCAAAACTAAACCTTGCCAAATTTTAGCCTCTTTGAATTTAAACACACCACTTTTATGTGCAGAAATATTAAGTGAAAACATACAAGGTACATGCAGTTTGACCCAACAGATCATTCCATTGCTGAACCAAAATAGAAAATCACCAGATTGCAGACCACCTATGAAATCACAAATTGGCCATTAAGATCAAGCCATTATGAGGAACTACCTAAAACCAGTTTAAAAGTAACTGGTTAAAAATAATTGCAGTGAAACCACATCATGGTAACTCATATTATGCCTGACAGGTATGAGGATAACTAACAAATTAAAAGCAAATGCACACCAGGGAGTATTACAGACTGACAGCAGTTAAGATGATATGCAGTAAAGCAGGTAGCCAAAGGATGAACATCTACGATGTAAGTGTTAAGTATACTTTTTTTCATCCTAGTTTGTTTCTCCAATGCACATATAAGGTTGCAGTGAAGGCTGAAAACAAAGTTAAATTATAACATCGATAATTAAACCTATAGATATGGTAAAGCCCATACCATAAAAAGTAATTAACTGGATTAGCTACACCAATAATATCCTTCATAAGGGGGCATGAGGTGACTCTTATAAGCCACTTTGTTTAAAGCACATTTGCTGCAGCAAGCTGATGATCCATCTAACATTGCAAAGCATTGTTATCTTGCAACTCCCAGTTCACTTCATTTTCTCATTCTGATGTGAAACTCAAGCAGCATGTATGCAAAGCCTTTCCCAAATTTGTCATAGCTTCATTACTGTCACCACCATCAGGGGTATCCACTTACAGGAGCCTTACACAGTCTTGAATAAAAAAGGGGATTTTACTCAAAAGGACTCCAAAATGTATTGTACTTTAGAGCGTTAATCTGAATTGGGAGGCCAATGTACTGCTTCATGTCTTGGCAATAAAGATAGGTCATAGCATAACAGCATTGCTGTATTAAACATGTCCTAAATAAGTCAAGCTCCACAATTAACAGTTACACCTTGTTAGAAATGAAAAGTGTAAATGTTAATCCTCTGTAGTGAATAGCTTACCAATGAGTCACAACAGGTTTTCCAACAAGGGTTTGGTTTTGAAAATGTAATGTTGCTGTGAGTTTAATTTCAATGTGTTGTACTGTGCAAGCTGATGGAGTGCTTTTCAGGGTTTACCCCTTTTCTCATCTGTGGTGTGACCTTGGAGTTGGCATATAAAATGTAAGAAAGTGAGTGGTGGCACCACTCACATGGGAGGTGCAGGATCACATTCTTTGTACTTTTTAGAGTTTTCTGCTCACTGTTTTCAACGTTTATCTTTCAGAAAATGATGAGATGAAACATCATGATTCATGGACTTGTAGGTAAACTGCAGAGAATACTACCCTATACGTTACGCATAACATAAAATACTTCTTTGTCTGATAAAGGAGTGTCAGTGGTCAGGGCCACACCATAAACCAAAGTTGCAAATATTATATAACTGAAACCAGTCATTCTTGTGTGCCTCAGAAAAAAAAAAAAACAAGCCATGGTTCTAATGATTGCTTAAAGCAAAAGGCGTTAGAGGGTGCCACTCAACCTTATTTTTCAATAATATTCTGACACTACTGTAACTACTTCATACCTTTATAAAATTGCAACAACTACTAGCTGTTCATGTAAACAGCCACAGTGAATAAATGTTTAAACATATGTAACTGTCACATAAATAAATAGCGTTCATCTAAAATTAAAAGTTAGCAAAAGCCCCATCGCACCTGTCTGAAAGATAATTTAAGACAAAAGAATGAGTTAATATGGTAACACCAAACCAAAAACATACATTAACAAGCAATTTTCAAAGGGTGAAGATAATCAGCATTGTACTATAGCAATACAAAAAAGTAGTTCCGCTGCAGCAACTGAAAAGCAATAGTTCATCTGTACAAAACACTTGAATGTACTGGCAAAAAAAAAAAAAAAAAAAAAAAAAACTTCAGTATAAAAAGTCTGCAACCCACTCAATCCACACAAACTGGAATTCAGGAAAAAAATATCCAGAAAGTATAAAAAGAAATCCCATGGCCAAAATAACAGACTTGCGTCTCATCAATAATCTTCCATAGCTTGCTTATTGACAAAACAACAAAACTCCCACAGCAGTAGCAGTAATTAGCTTCATATTATTCAGTCCTTCATCAGGCTAGCTGCTACCATCTTGCTGACTTCCACTACCTGCTGCTTTCAAGTGTCATGAGAACCATGCTAGCCAATGTATGGCCACTCCTTCACACCACTACTTACTACTTGCCCTAGACCACTTTGGTTGGCCTGTGGTTGTTTAGACTTGCTCTGATTTTAATGCTGGAGCACTGATTGCTACTCAGCCATGCACATTGTCACCATTTGGATATTTATGTCTAATTTGCAATACAGTGTGTTGGCACTATTCAGAGCAAGCCTTGCTCAAGCATGCAGCACCTTCATAAAAATTCTAATCCACATAGCAATATCAAAACTCTATATATGACCAAAGCAGTATTAAAAGTACATAATGCTGAGCTATTTTTAAACATATTTATATCTTATACTGGTAATATTAAGTTTTAGATATGCCTAACCAACTTCTATTATCTGAAATGCATAATGTTCCTATTTAATTCACTTGTAAAAGTCTTGGGGATCAATGCAGATTAATTTTTTTCCAAAACACTTTATTTATAACCACCAAGCCAAGATATAAATATCTAACAATAATTCATTTTAAAAAAGAAAAAGGAAAGAAATTAAAGATAATACAACATAAAATAATATTTCAAACTATAACAAGAACAGGTAATGAACTGATGGCTTAATAATTAGGATTTTACATGTAATGATATAGATTTTTCCAAGATATAACATAGTCTACATAGGTTATCTGGTCCAATCTTGTTAGCGGTGCATCATGATTAAGTATTACCGTACCACATGGACCTCTGACAAACCATGTCACTACTATGTCTGCAAGTCTATAAACAAAATCCATGAAGTCTTTTCATGACTAGAAATGTATCTACAGGCTAACTCCTGTTTACATACCATGTTTACTAAGGCAACCCATTCTTAAAGAGTTGGGGGGATCAGGTTTTTCATCTCCTGGTGGTGTATTTTTTATAAATCAGGCTGAATATCTTAAAAAGACCAGCTTCCTCCTTTGAAAAATCAGATCTGAAGGGGGTTAGGGAGAGTACCAAATTGTAAGCAGGAATCTCCTTGTTAGGAAAAATGTATTTGAGTGCATCTAGCACCTGTGCTCTAAATTTCAAGAGCTTAGGGCAGACCAGGAATGTACGTTTCCAGTTCTAGTTAAAAATTTAGACACCACCAGCACTTTGGATCCACCCTGCCAATGATTTTATGTAATATTTCTGATGTGTAAGGAATTTGTGCAAATACTGCCAACCAAAAAACTTGAAGTTTTTGAGAAATGGTAGCATACTGCATGTTCATCATTAGCCTTCCCCATGTCCGATGCTCTGTTTTTACCCTTAGCTATTTTTCCCACCTTTCTCATAAACCTTTTTCCAGGTCCTGATATGTGCCTAAGAGCACAGAATACATCTTACTAATCATTGACTTTCCCTTAAATTTACCAGCCCTGACCCAGAATATCCAGCTTGCTGCAGCTGGAATCTCTTCTGGTTGATAGGTAAATGTTTTCATTTTCAAAGCCTGGCGGGACACCTTACAGTATTTTACTATACCTATGACAGGGGTATTTTTTCATTGTGAGAATTGCACCCATATCATACATCCATTACCCGGTAGTAATTGTTTAGCCATGCATGGACTTATAGGTCTCCTTAATTTTCAACAAATGTAAAATAAATAAATAAACATAGGATTGTCATAAAAATTAACCTGGAAAAGAATTTCAACAAAACTGTGTATAAATATAATTCAGGGTTGGAGGCACCAAAGCCTGCAGAGTCTGTTAGCAAAGAGAGAGCTCTCCATTTTAACCTGTGGTATCTATGTTGTCAAATATAAACAGTTAACTGTTTAATGACAGTCTTAAAGTTAACTGAGAGGATACCTGGGATAGTCTGCATCAAATACAATATATGTGGTAAAATGATTAGTCTAACCACATGAATAGTTTGTTGAAAAAAAAGGGCTAGGTCTTGCCATCTATCAAGATAGTGTTTACATGTAGTGGAAAGAATTCCATATCTGGGCTGCATGGTTGTAAAGGTTTTGAATATAATATGTATACCTAAATATTTAACTTCAGTGTAAGGAACCAAGAAGGGAAATTTTCCCTTAGTAATTCTTCAGTAGTATAGTTAATCACAGGACCTTTGTCTTGTCTTGTCTCATCATAACTTATCTTGGTTCAGCTTATAACCCAAATGTTTACCAAAGTGGGCTCTCTCCCTCGATGGGATATCCAGTTGCCTTATATGGTTCAGAAGGTAGACTAGTAGATTGTCTGTATACAAAGAGAGTCAGAGTCTACAATTTTCCAGCTGATATCCTAAGTCCTTTGTTGCATGGAATTTAATGCAAAGAACTCAAGGTACAAGGTAAAGAGCAATGGGGCAAATGACACCCCTGCCTAGTGCCTCTTGAAATAGTAAAACAAGATGACATCAACCACCCTCCTACTTTAACCCTAACCATGGCTTCTGTTTAAGAATTGTCTTGGGATACCAAAGTAGGTTAATATTTTATGCAGGAATTGCCAATTCATCCTGTCAAAGGGCTTTTTAGTCAAAACTCATAATCATTACGAGCTTATGAGATCTTTGGACATTGTTAATAATTAACATTTTTAGTATATTATCAAAAGTTTGGCAGCATCTGACAAACCTGATCTGATATGCATGACTGAAATCTGGAAACCACTCATTTATACTACGGACAATGATTAAAGAGAATACTTTATAATCTGTATTCAATATGAATAGAGGCCTGTAAGATGAGGGAGGTCATATTTGTCCTTACCAGGCTTCAGTATTAATGAGATTGAGGTCACTTTCCGGTTATCTGGGCAGGGAGCACCCTACAGAACCTGACTGGTCACCTTCTGGAAGTCCTTCTGGAACTGATGTCCTATTTCTAATCAAATATCAAGACTTAATGCATTTAAACTAGGAGCCTTTCCTTTTTTGTAAACCTTTTTATTTTCTTTAGTTCTTCCTTGCTTATTGAAGCCAACAGCATCTCCTTCTGATTTTGTGAGCTGGAGAATGTTATCTGCCTGAGATATTACTCAACAGCTTCCTCTGTATGAGGGCACTCTAGATCTCCTTTGTATAAGCTAGCATAGTAATTCTTAAATATTTCCAGAATACGCAATGGGGAATTTTCAAATGTGGTCATTATTGGATCTTTGATTCTCACTATTAAGCCATGTGCTGTTTGCAAATGTAGGCTAGAGACGAAAGATTTCAAAGCACCCAAAAAACATGACAAATATCTAATTTTGAAGGCATTCAACATCTTAAGAGCTCGACGTTCAAATATGGCTTCTAGCTGAGATTGCAAATGTGCATATTCCACAGTGGAAGACACATCATTGATAATGCCCTCCATTTTTAAACTGCTTAATCTGCCTTCTGTCTCATATATTTGGACATCGTGAAGTATATTTCTCTGCCTGCTGTAGCCCATTAGCTCTGCAACTAGGTAATTCTTCAGTTTATCCCAGTAATTCAATCCCAATCCTTTTATGGGTTTGTGTTCATTTCTGAGATCTTCATAAGTTAGTCTCAACCATTTCTTTATGGAGGCTCTACAGTGACAATGTAGATCTATTCTAATTGCATGTTTAGCCTAATAGGAGTTTAGTTTTATAATGTAAAACAAAGGGGTATGGTCTGAGAAGATTCTGTCCTAGCACATCCATCATAAATTAAATACATGTGCTCTGCTGTCACAAAGATCCTATCAATTTAAAAAAAAGAATGAAATGTATATGAGTAACATGTATAAGCACCCCATGCTAATACCCCATGAAACATTGCCAGCATATTGCAGGAGCCCATCATTTTCAGTTATCTACCCAGGAATCTCCCCAGTATTGATACAATGTTCTGCCAGGGCCCCAAATGGGTATCAAATGGGTTGAAGACAGTATTCCATTTCCCACATGAAACTGTTCCATGAAAGAAATCTATTCTCTACAGACCTAATTTATTGTTTGGACCTTGGTACCTGGAGGACATATATACTGGTATCCGTGATCTGGAGAGAGTCTAGCCAACCTTTAACAGCCACATATCTCCCAAGCAGGTTCATTAATGGATCATAGGATCATAGGAGGTAACTAGGCTATTAGCCCTGAGCCCCTTACAAGCCTAGCCAAGAATTTAGCCCATGTTTCAACAAATCAACACCAGATGCTCCTGTCCAGCAGGGACACAGATGGAATCCCAGGGGTGTATTTTCTGTTCCCCATCCAGTTATCCAGGTTGTGCTTAAAAAGGGTTAATGGGGTACTCTGCTTGATGTGGAGAGGGAGTCTATTCCACAGACTTGGGAGTCTCTGAGACACAAATCTGTCCTGCCAACAAGTCCTACTGATGTAATAAACCAGGTTGAGGTCATGTGTGCAGATTACTCGAGTGGAGCTTGGCTTGCAGATGTGCAGCAGTCCTATCGAGGTGGGGTCTAAGATTGCTTTGTATGCCAGACAGAATTCATATCTGAGGAGTCTGTATGATATTGAGTAGAGGATCAGGGCTTTTACCCTATCTGTGTAGGGTAGATGTTTGAGACCCTGGATTCTCCTAGTGAGGAATTGCTGTGGTCTCTCCAGCTGCTGCATGTGCTTTGTGAGGTACATGCCAAAAGGGGAGTTGTACTCAATAATGGATCTTATAAGGGAAGAATACAGGGATGTTATGACCTCCTTGTCCCTGGATGAAATACCCTTACTAATGAGATGGGCCATGTAGAAATCTTTCCGTACAACAGAGGCAAAATGGTGGTCAAAAGTCAGTTTGCTATCAATCTGGGTGCCCAAGTCCCTCATGAGTGCTTGCTCGCTTAGGACCTTGCTATTAATGTGATAATTTTTCAGACATCACTCTCCTGAAATGGGATGATGATGCATTTTTTGGCATTCAGTTTGAGGCCATGTTTCTGGCACCAGTCATTTCTTTGGGTGAAACCCTCTTGGGGGATAATCACAACACTACCGGAATTGATGACAGCTCCCAGCTTGCAATCATCTGCAAACTTTATCAGCCATAGCCCACTGGTTTTGGCCTGCACCTCAGAAAAGTATATCTCAAACAACAGAGACCCTAAGACTGATCTCTGGGGTGCACCACTCATTATGGGACTACTGCCTGAGGTGGCTTCCCCTATTTTGACTAGATGGTTTCTATCAGTGAGCCAGTTTGCTACCCATCTGGTAACATATGGATTGATGCCTAGTTGAGAGAATTCATCTATTATACCTGAGTGGAGAATAGTATCAAAGGCTTTGGCCAAGTCAAGGTAAGTGGTGTGCACTATCTTCCCCTCATCCATGGCTTTTGTGACTGTCTCAAAGAAGTCAAACAAATTTAACAGGCTGGAACTCCCCTTGATGAAACCAAACTGTGTGGGATCAAGTGCTTGAAGGTTGCCAATGTCCTTGTTAATGAGGTCCATGATAATCTGTTCCATGGCCTTGCAGATCAGGCTAGTTAGACTGATGGGTCTATAATTTCCTGGATCAGTGGATGCCACACCTTTGTGCAAAGGGATGACAGTGGCTGTCCTCCATCCATCTGGGACAGGGACAGTACTCAAACTTCGTTTGAACAGGGTGCCTAATGGTGCTACAAGTTCCTGCCTGAGTTCATATAGGATGCAGCTTGGGATGTTATTGGGTCCCATGGAGGCTGTATTTTTTGCCTTTGAGAGGGCAGTGATGACTTGCTCCCTAGAGATAAGGGAAGGGGGCAGATGCTGGCAATGTCCTGATTTACTGATGGGGTGGACAGAGGGATAAAGTTTTCACTGAACCTGTCTGCCAGCAGGTTGGCTATACATATGGCATTTGTGTATGTAGTGTCTTAGACCACCAGTTCTGATCAGATCTGAGGCCAGTTTGGATTCGAAGTTTGATTTGGAGGATTTCACTGTTCAAGCTAAGGAGAGATTGCTTCCAATTAGGCACCTGCTCTTCCTTTTATTACAGAGTTTATTTATTGAAGATGTCCACCAGACAGGTTTACTCTTCCTTGAGGAGGAGGATTTTGTCCTTTTGGGTATTCCTGATTCCATGCAGCTATATAAATGTGCATATTGTACTCTGGTGTAGGTTTGGACATATGTGCCAGCTCCTACTAAGGGGGTGGGGGGCTGTGAAGCTGTTTATACCTTCCCTCAGTAGGTTGTAATCAGCTTTTATTGTCTGAGCCTAGCTGAGGGGGTCGGGGGAGATGGTGACTTTGAAAGTGGCCACTTTGTGGTTGGATCTTACCATTGAGAATGACACTGTAGGGATGCTGTAATGTTTACTCATGTTGGTTAATACCAAGTCCAAGATATTATCACCTCTTGTAGGGGTATCACCAGCTGGTCCAAGGCATTTTCATTGATGAAATCAAGAAATCTTTCGGAATTTGTGTTTTGGTAAGAGTAGTTCTTCCAATCTATGGTTGGATAGTTAAAGTCGTCCAGGATCAGGGTAAAGGATTGAATCTTGATAGATTCGAAGAGGTCCAGATAGGTGGAGTGAGCATCTTTTGTCAAAGTTGGGGGCCTGTAGCTAGCTATGATTTGAATAGGAGTCTTTTTAACAGTTAACTTCACCTGGAGTGTATCCACTGCATCATACTGTTTGACTAGCCTGGACATGTGTATGTCTTTAATATATATTGCAGCTCCACCTCCTTTTGCTTTGCTGCCCAAGGTTTGAGGTCTGAATGTATGATAGGATGGGATGGCTGGGGTGTTCTCTGCAGATTTGAACCAGGTTTCTGTGACTGCACAAATGTCAGCATCTTACAGCGATAAGAATGTTTGCAATGAGTGCAGTTTCATGTTTAGACTTCTAGCATTTAGCAGCATGACCTTTAATTTGTGTTTTGATAAAATTTTCATGTTGGTAGTTTTGACTTTATGGCATTGCATAAAAAGTCACTATGAGGGAGGCAAGAGCCTATGCCAGAAGCCTGAAGCCCAAGGTAGACAGATGGTGGCCATCCCTGGCAAAGCATCTTGGTCTGTCGATCATGTCTTCCCAGGCTGTCAGATACTGGACCCCTTGGAATGACACCAGAAACTAAGCCAATTGTTAAAGTCAATAATTTCCTGTTTGTGTCTTCTTTTATGAATGGAACCCATATCCTAATCAATCCTAATCATACTCATCTTCTTTTACCTTCTGGAGCTGATGCCCACACTGCATGCTGAAATCTAAGTTTGGATAATTTCAAGTACTCCCCTTGAGACAAGTGTATTTCCTGTAAAAGCACAATATCTGTGTTGTGTTGCATTAGATATGGGAATATTTTGAACCTTTTGATGGTAAGTTTAGCCCATTCATTTCCCATGAAATACAGGAAAATCCCATGTATATGTATATCAACTATCTGACTGTGAACTTTGTCCTGTAGACTATGTATTTAATTATCACAACCTGTGAAGCTAAGAAATTTAGTAAACAGCTTCTTTCAAATAAATCATAAACAGTGTTCAACAGTATATTAGTTAATCACAATATTTCCAAAGTGGAGATACTTTTGTCTCATCTTAGGAACAGAGACGTCTTTGCATGCAACAGAGACTTCTTTTCATGCAACTAACAGTGCTGCCCTTACTCTTCAGTGGGCATATTAAGTTTTTATTTCCAGCTATACAGAACAAGCTGTCTGAGCATAAAATGAGTGATGGCTCAGAATATCCACAGACTAACACAAATAGTGTCAAGCATTATCCATCCTGTGGATCATTACAGCTCCCAAAAATTAGACCTTGTTATTCATTTGCCTTTTGCATTTGATCCTTCCTTGAAGAGAATTGGTTCTAGTGAGTTATTATTGTGAACTTGACGTGGAATTTCCCTCACTGCAGGCCTATTGTCTGAACTAGTTGCAATAGATGCTTGCAGGTCCCCCTGTGTTAGAATTACAAGGTGGAGTTTAGCTTGTTCTGGGACTAAAAAGATGCTAGAGTCTCCTGGAAGGGCCGTCTTCCTTGCAAGGAGAATGGCTGGTAGAAATGCACTGCACTTGCTCCTTGTTTTGCTACTGTAGACATTATCACAGAATATGTGCCAGCTCTCCAAGGCTGTTGTTTTCCCTGGGCTCCAGAGTGCTTGCTTGATCCTCTACTTTAAACTATATGTAGCAAATGTCACTAGGATCAGATGGGGCATGTTTCCCCTGGTTGACTGAAGGAGATAAATTCTGTGTGCACGCACCATTTGTACTTCGGATAATGGGATTCCAGCCCATTCTGTGAGTTTCCCTTGCAAAAATGCAGTACAGTCAGCCCCCTTCAGCATCTTCATTATACCTGAAAATTGTAAGTTTTTACCCCTTCCCCAGTCCTCTAAATCTTGACATTTAAGTTCCAGTGCCTTAATTGCTAACTAAGTAGCCATATCTTGGATATGGTCTGAGTAGATCGTCAGGGTGTACTCAATTGTTTGCTGCCTTACTTCATTTTGTTTAGATAAGCCACTTAACTGGCTAGTTTTTTAGAGTTCACCCATTATCAGGTCAAAAGGTTAATCAAACATATCTCGCAGAGTATGACCAACCGACTTGAAGGAAAAAGCCACTTTTCTCTTGCAGTTGGACCTGCTAGTGTCCATTATTTGGCCAAGCACTGTTCTGGTTTGGGAAAGGCGAATTCTTTTTGTGACTTCTTTTCTTTATCCAGGAAAAGTCCAAGGTTTAGAAAAATTAAATAAGTTGACTGGTCCAAGCAGCTACTGGTTTACTCTGCAGAAACAGCATAATAGAATAATATATTCAGGAGCCAATTCATATGCATGCTACTAGCTACCCATCCTGATTGGAAGTCTGAGATTTTAATTTTTTGTAGCTTTGCTAGTCACCATGTGGTAACACATCAGTTAGTTTCAATTTGTTTGAATGTAACATCTAAAGACTCAGTTTTTCTTCAAGTCTTCAAGTCTTGCTCTGTATTTTCTCTCAGATAAATAGTAACTCTTTTCAGAAGATGTATTACAGCAATAGGTGCAGGAGAAATGATAATACAATATTATTCAGGAAGATAATGAAAGCCATTAAATGAATCAACAGAGGGTCTGAATGTATTTTCTAACTTTACCACAAATTTTTCAGGATTCAAAAGTATTCACTCTGTGACAGACTTATCTGTACTTCATCAGTCATTGCATTAACTTCCACATATCAAGAATGTTAATGTTTGCTCTGATAATTAATTTCAGAGTGCCTTTTACTTTTACTCTTGTATTTCATATTGCATTTCACATTACATTTTATTTTATTTATTTTATTTTCCATTTGTTTACCGAGTTAGTCCGACTGGACACAAGGTGACTGTTTTCAGCTGAGGCCCGGGAAGAAAAGCTCAAAATACATAGTAAAAAATTATAAAAAAAATTATAAAAAATAATAAAAATAATAAAAAAATTATATAAACATAGCTATTTTGTACAAAGAGCATAGAATATATAAAAGGAGTAAAAATCAGAGTTTTACAATTGATGCAGCATACAGTGGTTAGAATATTGAGAAACAATTAAATAAGATATACAACAAATACAGAATTGCTTGAATATAAATTCAAAAAGAAATTTCCATAGACCATCAGGTCATAAACTAGAAATCATAACTATAAAGGTGGCCTAAACACCTGATTCACAGTACTATGCACTAAGTGAAACTACATAGTACATCTGTGATCTAGGGATGTTGAAAGTCAGGAACAGGTGAAATTAGTCTGGTTCTGTACAGAAACATATCCTAGTTTTGAATAGGAAATCCTTTAGTAAGGATTTGAAAGTATGTTTACTCTTCAGACATCTAATGTCAGGGGGTAGAGATGATTATACATGTAATAATACTACATTTTGTGAGTGAATCCAGGGATGCAAGTCAACAATCCTGTAGCTGACCATGCAGCCCAGGTAAAGTCAACGATCAATACCTCAGCACATTTGTGGAGACACTTATCCATGCAACACATGCCTCAGAAAACCCAGAAGTGGGAGTGGCCATCAGTTTGAAATTAAAACATCCTTCAGTCTATGTTAGCATTTGCTCATGCATCCATGAGTGTGCCTTCACTTTGGTAGCTGTTTCCATCTCAAGGTTTAACAAGTGTTCTACAAGTAGCAGCATCAATGCTTCCCCTTCACCAGGCTCTGTGATTGCGGAAATGACCATCAACCTGCAGCCCTGGATCCAATGTGAGCATATTCTTTATGCCTACTGTGCTATGCTTCCTGCCCCTCTTGGACAACAACTTTTCACTATGCTGTTTAATTTTAGAAGTATTCCAATCAGATGATTGCATATTATCATGAATGTCAGCTTGCTTTTGGAATCTTAGTAACATTTTCATCTTCATCAACATGACTGGTGACTGTCATCAACATCTCACACTATGAATTCTTCTGATCACACCCAGTTTTTCACAAGCAATACAGTCAAGAGTACTGTGTTGATATACAAATTGTGAATAGGAACATTCTAAAGCAAACACCTGCATTTTCTATGTTTGTATTCATGCAGCAGCATAATTAACCTAAAATGTTTCAGTCTATGATCTAAATAAGTCAACATGATACTGCAGAATCAAAGAGACTCCAGCCTGAGACATTTGAAAATAACTTCTGAAATAATATTGCACATTTAACTCCTGTATCCAACTTAGAAGTTATTTTTCTACCTTGTATTTTTAACTGTTACCCAACTTTTCATTGAGTGTTAATAGGATGATGTTTCAGTTCATATATTTTAACTTACTGGTGCTCATCTCAGCAATAGGTGTTTCCCATACAAAGATATTGACAGTGCAATTTCTGTTTCCATGCCAGCAGTGATTCACTGCATGTCATATTTTTTCTTTGTTCATGGTTGTGTGACTATAGAATTAGTAAATTTAAGTAACATTGTAAGTGGCAACCCCCTCCCCCCAACATGGGCAGTGTAAGGAGCTTATTCCCCCTTGAAAAATGTTTATACAAAATGTTTCAGTGGGCTTAAGCTTTGACCTTTTTTATCTGTAAAAGCTTCAGATATATGAAACTAAGGGAAATTTAGGATAAGCATTATTCACCTTTCTGACTAGCTTTATCATTTCCATGAATATTATTCACATTATTCATTTCCATGAATAATGTGAATGTTATTATATGGTATTGTTCTGATTTCTCTTTAATCATAGCTAACACAACATGTAATTCTGGTACAGTTATATTCTTTCTACTTTTACACATTTTAACAAACTGACCAAAAGTAGTGCATACTCTACATTTCTGCTTAAAAGTTTTACAATGCCCTTTCTTGCACTCGTAACTACACATAGTGCACACACTGAAGCCAGAGCCAATTCATTTGTCTGCATACATTATCTGCCTTTTTCCAGAAGTAATTAAGACTCTGAGTATTCTAGCTCTCCCTTGATTATTCAAAATGCCACAGACAATGCTATCTCTCATTGATGAACCATGTAAGTCACCAAGTGTACAGTCTCTGGCTCTGTTCTTGAACTCATTGCATAAGCGTCAATAGTTTCATGAGCTTTTTTATTTATACTGAAAAGCAAGCCTCTGATATAGCAGCAAAAGATTCTTGAGCTTCTTTATTTATAGTGAAAAGCAAGCCTCTGATATAAGATTTTTTTTCTTTGCCACACAATATCCCTCAAACTTACTTTTCATCACTGCCACCTTGTCTTTTTCCTCTTCTCTAAGGTAAAAAGTGTCAAAAAGATTATAGTTTCTTTAACTATAATGTGCGGGAAAGAAGCACATGTTTTCTAGTGTGAGATAAAGTTCAGGCTTCTGAAATTTACAATTTCCAGTTCTCAGAAAATTTATTGTGCAGCTATAAGGATTTTGTAAGCTGAAATGTGGTCATTCTTGAACCAGATAATGAAAATGGT
The DNA here is from genome assembly GCF_019279795.1 of Protopterus annectens. Taxonomy (NCBI): domain Eukaryota; kingdom Metazoa; phylum Chordata; order Ceratodontiformes; family Protopteridae; genus Protopterus; species Protopterus annectens. The sequence goes on along the minus strand of NC_056735.1, from coordinate 739,596,389 downwards.
GATGATTAGTTCTTATCAAAGCAAGAAATCACAAGGTGTAAAACTTTAAAGTCAGGTTTCTATAGTAAAATGGTACAATTACTAGTTCCATCACATGGCAGAGATAAGAAAATGCAGGAATCACTTTAGAATATGCAGTTAGCACACTAAAAGAACACTTTGCAGTTCTACAGGTTGACTTTCTTGTACATACGCAAGCATTAGTTCTGTCTGATAAAGCAGTTTACACAAACATAAATCAAAATCATCTTTCAACAATGATCATAACAAGTTTGTAGTGCATGAGTGTCATGATTACTCTCAAAAATTGTTAAATTACATCCTGATTCAGCACTACTCTAGTGCAAGATCCAACCTTAACAATTGTGAAGCACCCCTTTGCACTAAAAGCAGATAGCACCGGCCAGTAAACAGCAGCAGCTGGATGTGATTTGGATTCATTTTAACTTCTGTTTCTGCTTGCTGACTACTACATTACAGCCAGCAATTTGGTTCAAACTTCAACCACTTCCCCAGTGTTATACTGGAAGAAGAAATCAACGTTTTTTGTTTTTTTTTTATTTTAGTTTTCAGTGATTACTAGTACATGGAGCAGATAACTCTCCATGCACTACAAAGAATTTTGATTGGGTCTCCTATCATAACAGATTATGTGTTCTAAACATGGATGCCAAGATTCACCTCTTGAGCTTTGCTCTTGAGGTACATTTTTTGGTGTCTATGTCTTGAACACATAATATGCTGGTACAAATTAAATACTCTGTTCTAAGTAAATAGTTATTAAACACAAATGAATAAATAAGTAGTTAGACATTGACCAGGTGCCAAAGGTCCCTCTGATGCTTTCAAAGCTGTTAGATCCCTTGCTCTGCTACACTTCTGTGTGTGTGCCAGTGAATTGTCATATACTTGTTAAAGCTGTTTTAGCTCCTCACTGCTGTTCTGTGGTGCCTGCTACTGGCCACTGTTATGCTCTAGTGTAAGACTAAAACATAACAGCACTGAAGGGTATTGCTGCACTTCATGTGATAATATTATGTAGTTTATTAATTGAACTATGTATGTTGGAGCTTTTCTCCCTGGGACTTTGCTGAAAATGGGATTCATGCCCAGTCAGACTTTCCTGCTGAACAAATGCCAAATAAATAAATAAAATAAATAAATAAATAAATAATAATCTTAATGACATCTAACTACTTATTTATTTATTTGTGTTTGATAACCATTTACTTAGAACAGTGTATTTAATTTGTATATGCAGATGTATTCTTTAATTAATTTATAAGCTTCATTCATAAAATGCCACTACACACAGTAGGGCAATAAGAACAAAATATACTGCTTTACAGAAAGCCTGTTTTTGTTGTTGTCATTGTTTTTATATATACGTCATAAAGTTCACCTGATATCCCCTAGTGGTTAGCAATGTATTCCCCCATCTGTCCTTTTCCCTCTATGATTCCCTAGACATTCCCCTGCTTGTGTGTACTTTTTCCACTTTCTTACCTATTTCTCTAACCTGCCTATCTCTGTATTATAGTACTTCTGTACCATTTTTCCATTCTTTACATAACTTCTTAGTTTGCCCTATCAGCTTTCAGGCTTCAAGGAGTCTTCTGGTTACCCATATGAAAGTCTTGTTGACCTCACCTTCTCCTACATGTTGTGTCCCCTATTATTCTTAATCTCCTGTGCTAGCATTCTTTAAGGTTTTCATCTCCCTCCCATCCCATTAAATGTTTTCTTCTAACAAACTCCACATGCAAAATTTTCAGACTTTTTTGCTCTTCTTTTCAAACATTCTTTGCAAAAAGCTCATTGTCATCTTTCAGATTTTCCCAGACACACTGCCAGAACATGTGTGTCATCCTTGTTGCTATGCTATTTACTTTGAGCATCTGTCATTTTTCTTACTGACCCCTTTTACCAGTCTATTTAGTATAAAAAAACTGTCTGTGCAATATATCTGTTCTCTGGATCCAGTAATGGTGCAGCCCCTTTGACCCATCTATTGCCTTCACTATTTGCTCTTACGTCTCTGTTGCTACCTTCCATCCTTCTGTCCGTTTCCATTTTTTTCTGATCATGACTACATTCATCTAGAAAAGTTGCTTTCTAATGATGTTTCTTGCTTGCTGTTCCTTCCTGCCTCTGTCTTCTTCAGCTGATGTCCCATTCCATTTCTGCTAAACATTTTGAAATCTTATTGTCTGTTCCTGTTTGGCCTCCGTGTTCCTGCCTTAGACCTTTTCTGAAAATAAGCCATTTTTCATTATTTATTTTCCTTCCCCACCATGTAATGGTCAGGGTGATGCTGGATAGTAGGCAAGCCCTGCTTCCTTCTGATTTGAGCTCCTCATGCTTCAGCAGTAGTGCCTTGCTTTGTTTCTATAGAAAGCCTGAGAAGTCCTCTACAATTCCTGCAAATACCCATTGATTGCAAACAGTTATCATCACTTTAGCCTGTGACAAAATCTCCTCCTTCTCATTATATGAGTGTATGCAGCCTAACACGTGTCTTGACTTAGCTGGATCTCTTCTTGCCCTGCTGGCCAGAAGTACTTGTGCCAGTATGGCCAGTATGTTTGCACTGTTCTTGGTTTATTTCCATATTCTAAGCAAAGTTTGTCCCTCATCAAACCGAACACAAAATTTTCCATCTTTGTATCTGTGACTTTCTGTAATATGTCTATTATCCTGAAGTTGGTCCTCCTTCCCATTTTTCTTGGTTGCATATTTTATGTTGTGAGACACTACCTGCCTTTCCAGTTCCACTGCCATCCTGTTTTGCTTGCTCCACTCCATCCAAATTAGTGCCCAGTCTCTTCTAGCTGTTTTATTATTTCTTTCATGTCTTTCAAGTCTCTCCTTTCTTTTAGTAAGGCCCATAACTTACTCAGGTCTGCAGCCACCACCATCATCATCATCATCATTAACTTACTGAAAATAATGCACAGCTGTTCCTCCTGCAATGATACCTTCATTTCTTCCATTGGTTCTGCTAAGTTCTCTATAGCAGACATTGTTGTACTTTTTGACTTTCAAGCAAAGGTAAATGTATTTTTGCTTTATATATATTTATATATATATATATATATATATATATATATATATATATATATATATATATATATATATATATGGGTTCACTTCAGAAGCTCGAAATACTGAAATCTTGAATTTCAGTATCTCAAGCCCAAAAATTCGAAACCCCATAATAGCGAATGTTTAGAAGCGTGAAATTAAAAACCTTGAATACCGGAGGTTTTGAATTTTGTTCTTCTAAAGTTCTGCTATGGCCATGTATTCAGGTAAATGTGTGTGTGTTTGTGTGTGTGTGTGTGTGTGTGTGTGTGTGTGTGTGTGTGTGTGTGTGTGTGTGTATGTAGTACTCGGTATTCGAGGGTTTGAATTTCGCGGTTTTCAGTTTTCGATGTTTTGTGGATTCAACTTCTTGGGCTCGAGATACTGAAATTCGAGATTTCAGTATTTCGAGCTTATGAAGTGAATCCATATACATATATATATATATATATATATATATATATATATATATATATATAATAATAATAACTGGCATCCCCAGTATGTTGGGCTCCTTAACCATGCCTTAGATACATATATTTTTCATTGTTTACTTCCTTTAATGCAGTTGTTTTAAGCAACATCTTTGAAAATGAGCACGGCTATTATCATGCTTTTTAATTTATCTTTAAATACTGAAGCCCACACTCACTGTAGTTGTTTCTTCTCAGTAGTTCAGACACGCAATGCCTTAATTTATCCATGCTAAAAAACAATCTGTTTTGGTTACTCACCAATGTGCCTTCCTCAATATCATTTTTTAGCTTATTTATTTAGAATATAGAGAACTGGTAGTTTAATTTTCACCATTCAACTAACTAGTACTTCCTCATTTCATGGATCAAACATCTTTATTTACAATTTCTGTAATCTACCTCCAGTGTGTGTCAACAATTAGCATTGACAGATCTTTGCCCAATAAGCAGAATCTGCTTGAGTTTTTTAAAAGTTGATAGTAAATAATTTATTTCTTTATTAGCATTTGTTTACTGCAAATAGTCTGACTAGACACAATCAGTGACCCCCTTTTCAGCATAGGCCCAAGGAGAAGAGCTCCACACAAAACAGTCAAGGAAATGCACAGATACATTTCAATAATATTTACATACACTAGATTAATAAAGTGAGGGAACACAAAGGTGCATGGCAATAATGGTCCTTACAGTGGATACAGTTGAAGATTTTAGACCATCAGTAGCAAAGTAGCAGTATATGCCACATCACAGTGCATCGTTTTGCATTTCTGTATACAAAGTACATAACACAGAGAAATGTAGGAAATCCACATGGGACAGTTTTGCGTAGTCTGGCAGAAAGTGTATAGTGGTATAAATATGAAATGAGAAGTAGAGGAATGAATAGTTAGCATAGGGGGTGTCAGTGAAAGTTAGGTAGTGAACGAAAGAGCAATATGAAAGAACTTTCTAGGCGAAACGGATATCACAAAGTATGTGCTTGAAAAAGGACTGTACACTGAACAAAGACTAACAGGCAATGCAAATATATATATATATATATATATATATATATATATATATATATAGGCAAGGCTCAAAAGACAAAGCCACCTCCATAGGTATCACAAGGGATAAGAAACTAAGAGTAATGCTACTCAACGCCAGAAGTCTAAACCTCAAGATGCACGCACTCGAAACACTCCTTAGCATGGAGAACATCGATATCTGTGCAGTAACAGAAACCTGGTTCAAGGCTCCCGAGAGCACCCCAGCACTACCAGGTTATACCTCATACCATGCTTTTCGGCCCCAAAACTTGGAACGAACCACAAAAGGAGGGGGAGTATCAATATTCGTCAAATATACCCACACCTCCAGGTTGGTGGCACAGCATGAAGCATCAGAGACTATCCATGTGCAACTAACAGTGGGTAAAACTGCCTTCCAGTTTATAGCCTGCTACAGACTACCCTCCCAAACCCAGGAACCCCACTCGGCCTTCCTGAGAACACTGGAAAATATGAAGGTCTCTCCAAACACCATTATATTGGGCGACTTCAACTACCCAAACATAGACTGGGAGGATTGCTCTAGCTCCAACACCCTAGCCCAAAGGTTCCTAGAATTTATAAACTCAAATGCTATGGAACAACTTGTTACCACTCCCACAAGAGGGGAAAACATACTGGACCTGATCATCACCAACATGGGGACTCTATGCTCCAGACCAGAAGTGTATCCCTCATTGGTAAGATCAGACCATAAACTAATCTCACTGGATATTCACATCCTGACTCCACCCCCTGCCCTGAAAACCACAGAGAAAAACTTCTCTAATGCAAATTTCACACTCCTCAAAACCGAGGTGGAATCCTTCAAAGCCCCCGGGCCTGTGGAAAATACGGCCCAGACCACAGAATCCTTTATAAACGCATTCTATGAACACCTTCAGGAATGCATGGGTCATGCAATCCCAAATAAAACCAAGTCCCAATCCTCCAAAGGCAGACATCCTGTCTGGTGGACCCCAGCCATAATCAAACTATACAATAGAAGGAGGAAGCTACTACATGATAGAGCAAAATCCCAAAAAGGGAAGGCATCTCTGATCAGTATTAGCAAAAAAATATGGGCACTCATAAAATCGTCTAAGGCCAGCTTCGAGACAAAAATTGCACAGGACACTAAGGATAATTACAAGGCTTTCTTTAGTTATGTTAGGAACCTGGGTGGGAATTCCCAGATATGCTCAGAATTAGTCCAAAATGACAAAAAATACACTGAACCCACAGACATTGCCAACATCCTAGCTGACAGGTTCAGCGCAAACTTCTCCCCCCCTCCCCACCAAAAGGGCAAATATCTATCCCAGCAGAGTGCTGCCCCCTTGACATCTCAGATGCTCAGGTAAGAGCTGCCCTCTCCAAAGCAAAAAACACAGCATCAATGGGACCAGACGGTGTCCCGGGCTGCATCCTACATGAACTCCAAGAAGAGCTAAACCCAAGCATAAAACTACTGTTCAAGCTCAGCCTTACTACAGGATATGTACCCAAAGAGTGGCGTACAGCAACAGTAGTCCCTCTCCACAAAGATGGTGCCCCAACGGATCCTGTAAACTATCGCCCCATAAGCCTGACTAGCTTGGTCTGCAAAGCTATGGAAAGGATCATCATGGACCTCATAAATAAAGATATTGGGGACCTACAGACACTGGATCCTACCCAGTTCGGCTTTGTTAAGGGCAGATCCTGCCTCTTAAACCTGGTTGATTTCTTTGAGACAGTCACCAAGGCCATTGACGAGGGGAAGGTGGTCCACACAGCCTACCTGGACCTCACAAAAGCCTTCGATACAATACCCCACTCGGGCATTATAAATAAGCTCACCAGCTTAAATATAAACCCCTATGTCACTAGATGGGTTGCAAACTGGCTCAAGGACAGAACCCACAAGGTTAGAATTGCTGGAGCCATGTCAGACTCCAAACCAGTTACAAGTGGCGTCCCACAAGGCTCAGTCCTGGGACCTCTCTTGTTCGGTATATATTTCTTGGAGGTACAGGCCAACACGGAAGGATTGTGGCTGACCAAGTTTGCAGATGACTGCAAACTGGGCACCATAATCGACACTCCAGTTGACATAAGCATCCTCCAAAAGGGCCTCATAGAAACAGACAACTGGTGCCAGAGCCATGGCCTCAAGCTAAATGCCAAAAAGTGTATAGTCATCCTCTTTGGCAAAAACAAAGTGCCCACAAATTACCACATAGGTGGTAATCCATTAAGTACAGAAGAATTAATTAGGGACCTGGGGACCCAAGTTGATAGCAATCTCTCATTTGACAACCACGTGGCCAAAGTGGTTAGAAAAACATTTTATATAGCCCCACCTAATCATGAAGGGATTCACATCTAGATCAGGGGAGGTCATTGTGCCTCTTTACTCATCCCTCATCAGGCCCATAATTGAGTACAATGCCCCTTTTGGGATGTACCTTACCAGACACCTGCAGCAACTGGAAAGACCCCAAAAGTACCTCACCAAGAGGATCAAAGGGCTCAAACAGATGCCATATGCTGCCCGGTTAAAGAAACTCCAGCTCTACTCAGTGGCATACCACCTGCTCAGAGGCGATCTGTGCCTGACGTATAAAGCCATGTCCAACCCAGAATTAATGGACATGCTGCACCTCAGAAAATCCAAATCCCATCGAGCTACGCTCGAGAGACTTGAACCTCAGCACTGAAATAAATAGGACATGCTGGAGGGACATATTTATAACCCAGAGGCTCCCTTCACTCTGGAATAAAATCCCAGTCCAGGTTAGACAGAGTCCCTCATTGACTCTCTTCAAGAGGAATCTTGATGAGTGGATGGGAGATCGTAGGTTTACCCCGGGTATCACTTCTGTGTCACTGTTAGACAGAGGCACGGTATACTAACCTCGAAAAAGGGCATAGCAAAATTAATTTAAAATGGGTGGCAAAAGCCAAACACACTCTGGCTAGGCTTATAAATGCCCTAGGGCAGATAGCCTAGTATGAACCTATGAACCTATGAACCTATATATTTATATATATATATATATATATATATATATATATATATATATATATACATATATATATATATATTAATATCATCTACTAAATGTAATATGGGGTGCTAACACTTTACCCTTTAGGCTCCTCTGTAATGTGAATCAGCTGCCACTCACATTTCTCTGTTGTGACCAGCTTGTTCCACATGACTCAGTATTTAGCAATGCAAATGTATACCTGTAGTCTCCAATTTTCCAATATAGTATGATCGGTCAGATCATAAGCAGTAGCCCAAGTCATGAGAATGGCCCCTCAAGTAATGGGAGAACAAACTAGCAAATTCAGAAATTCTCATTTACCCCCTGTCGAAGATTAAGCCTAAAAGAAGATGAAGACTACCTCGGGGCAGTCATATGGTGGAGGTCTTGTGAACAGAGTCCCGTGACAGCTCCAATGTATCAGGTTTCACTGGCCCCTCTGTTTTGATGTACCTGTGGGAGCAAGATTTGTTAATTTAGTCTAGTTTTTTATTCAGCTTTATTAAAGTTATAAAAAGAGAGAGAGCAGGTAGTTCTCTAAGAGTATGGGGCCAGCTATCCAGCTATGCAAGTTGTTCATTTGATTGTCTTTCTTGGTGGAAAGATCTATTGCTGAAGCCTCGTTCAGAGTAGCTTTTTGTTTCACCTGGAGTTTCTCATCTGTGAAAAAATTCTTAAGAACATTTCTACAATGGAGTCTAAGCAGTCAAAAATTACACTGAAGTAGAACTTTAAGATCCTTTATTGGTTTTCAAGAAGAAGACATTCAAGCATTGTTCCATATGTTTTATCTATCGAAGAGTGAGCTTATATATTGTAAAAGATGAGGGAGTCATAATATGATAAAAAAAGGAATGAGCATAGTCATTCAATCAACCTTTTCAATGATTTCATTATTAATTTCCCCATGTGTGCCTGCTGTTCTGTGCCTCACTAACATGACTGATTGAGTCTTTTTATACTTTTTTATCTTACATACAAAATTTGCTTGTCTCCATTTATTTAATTAATCACAAAACAGAAAAAGATGCTTGACCTCTGCTTAACTTGCTGTTCATATTTATTGTTATAAACATTCTAACTAGCCAGTGACAATAGCAAACAGTGCTTAACTAAATGCAAAAATAGAAAAATCCACTTTATTGTCTTCCATTATAAATACAATGGTTGTAATGTATTTAAGTTAAGCCTGTAATTACACAAGAACACTTATTTTAACAATAACTGATTTCAGTGGGTAGTAAACCTATTTAAATGGCTGTGCAACACAAACAAATGTACTCTGTTGCAACATAATACACTCAAATGTGCAAAAGAAAAATAAATACTATGATTACAAAGTATGAAATTCATTGCTCAGTCAGAACACGTGACTGCAAAAACATCTGTTGTTTCTGTTCAGTTTAGTAAATCAGTCACAGTATGATATGAACTGGACTATAAATATTAGTATTAAAGGTTTTAATAATTAGTAAATTCAGCAGAAAGAACTGAGAACTTTATTTATATTTTAATATAATTGAATGAGAACTCCAACCATTTACAGAATGGCCAAAATCTCTGTTGCAATACAAATTTATTGATGCTGCTTATTTGTAATACAACAATTAATCTAATTTCCAAAAACATATACAAAATAATCAGAATCACTTGTATCTTGGTAGACTGCTCATTTCAAGATAAATATTTAAGTTATTATGCTTTTTAAAGTTAATATGTTTTTTTATTCACTGCCATATCTCTCCATCACTGCAGTAAGCCCACCTGTGGCCTTAGCCACAGATGACTACTGGTACCCACCTGACTCTAATATGCCTCATACCATACTCCCTAAGTAAATTGCACATGTAAAGGGCGAATGGTTTGTGTTCCGCCCACAGAGTAAGAACCTCACCTGCAGGTAACATGGCTTTTCTATACACATGTAGCCACCCATGTGGTGCCTTGACAGAGTGTTATTGTTAGGGGTAAGACTCCTGGACCACAGTGAAAGAATAATGCTGATTTGTACCCAGGGTTAATGTGACAAGATTCTTCTCACCTCCTCCCTGACATCTAACATTTTTTTTTTCTCCTAAGAACATGTACACTTCAAAACATCTCCTCTTCCACACACTCTATCCTTATTTCTAACGTAAGTATCCTGTTGTGGCACCCAGCATACTCTGGCAGATGATAATAGAGCATTTGCATCCGGATTCCCACCATGAAAGTAGAACTGCCATGAGCAATCAGGCCTTCCTTTCTTCTGCTAAAGCTCCATCTGCCTGGATTTGTCACTGAACCCAGAAAAAAAAAACTCTGATAGTTTTAAGTAGATAACTCATTCTGATTGCAGCATGGATGACTGTGCTCACACATACCTATCATATACCAGAAAATGTGGGAGAATAACATAAGAACACTTAAGTTGGCACCGAGTCACCCAACAACCCAACACTTTTTTTTTTTTTGATTCAGCCAGTGTTGTGAGCAGAGTCAGGCTCTAATGTACCTAAACAGAAACAGACCTGGTAAAATATGGACCCATTTGCATTTATATTCCAGCTCTGAGATTTGATGGACCTGTTCGCATTTGTGTGGGACACCACTTCCAGTGTTTTCTACCATGCTTAATTGAGTGACATATTTTATCAGGTCTGTTTCTGTTTAGGATACCAGAATAACTGACTCTGCTCACAGTACTGGTTGAATCAAACAAAAGAAGTATTGGGTGACTTAGTCCAACTTATCGATCTTATGTTACCCTCAAATGCTTTCTGAAAAAAAATAGTAAAGAAGATAGTAACTACTATGCATGGTACCTAGGTCATAGTATCATTATGAATGCAGCTTGTTTCTATTAAAAGTGACAAGTATATAACGATGGTCATGTTTTGAAATTGGCAGACCACATCACATTGTTGTTATTGGAGGAAAAGTAATGTACATTGGAGGAGATTTAGTAGAACAACATCCTTTGTGCATAAATGTAAAATAAAAAGGAATAATATGTTGACACATTTAAAATTTGTTTGTTTAGGGCAGATAATTTCACAAACACTATATGAGAAATGACACTGTTAGTAGAGCATCCTAATTAAAATTAGCATCAAAGAAGAAGATTAAAATTTTAAACATAAATTTCTAACAATTGCTTTTGTTTTCCAATGAATATGACAGGAAGAGAGGATACTTTCAACAATGTCCTGAAAATAAGATACAAACACATTAACAATGTATAGAGTAAGCTATATAACTTTTTATACAGTATATATGTGTTAAGGTTACAATTTAAACCAAAGCATCTTGTGTCTTACAGATTTAAGTAGAATTAGTTGCCAAACTACCTGTTTTCAGAGATTTTAGACAGATATCTTTGATAACAAGACTAAATCTGCTGACTTGTAGTAATAAATTAAAAAAAATAGTAAAAAAAAATTACATTGTTTATGGGAAACAGAATCAATAGCCTGGTTTAAATGGAGGTCAGGATTTAAGATTTGCTGACCCATGATGTATTTGGCTTGTGTGTGTGCAGGTGTGCGTGTGTGTGTGTGTGTGTGTGTGTGTGTGTGTGTGTGTGTGTGTGTGTGTGTGTGTGTGTGTGTGTGTGTGTCTGCACATAACTGTGCATGCTAAATGAAATTAAGTACAGAACATCACACTAACTCAGCTGAGTGAATTTTAAGTGTCACCTTTCTGGCTGTTGAATTATCTTACTGAAATGCTAAATGAGCTGAAAAGTATTTCATGTACATGACCATCGTTGATTGAAAGACTATTGGGAAATTACCTTATGAGTGTTTTAATTAGATTCTAATGGCAGCTGTCTTGGGGGCAGGCAAGAGAACATGAGTTTTTTTTGAGAAACTTGCCAACACACTGGAAGCGAAGGTAGCATTACTTACAGTGTGAAATCACCTACATGTTTGATTAAATCAATAGAGAAAACAAAATAAAATTGTAACCATATGTGCAAATTTACAGTGCAAGGCATACATTTAGGTAGAAACTTTGTAAAAAAAATAAATGTTAATTTATCAAATAACCTTACACACATTTTTTTTTTCATATATCTCTAAAAAACAAAGTATCAGAGTAGTGAAGGGTAGAATGGTAGGTAATAAAAGACTGGCAGAATGTGAATCATGGGAGCATCAAGCTGCGGGGGACCAATGATCAGAGTAAATGCTGGAAATGATTAGCACAGTGGAAGGTGATGCAATGCATAATTTGTTAGCATGCACAGGTGACAGAAGGCAAATTGAATAGATTAGCTAGTACATCAGCATCATTGAAAGACTGCACATAACTGTGCATGTTGAAGTGATGCACTAGACACACATACACACACACACACACACACACACACATGCACACACGCACACATGCACACACACACACACCCACACATACACACACACACACACACACACACACACACACACACGCACACATGCACAGACACACACAAATGCACATGCACTCACACACACACACACACACACACACACACACACAGACACACACACACAGACACACACACACACACACACACACACACACACACACACACACACACACACACACACACACACACACACACACACACACATACTCTGGTGATGATGAAGAGTAAACATGTGGGAAAACCCAACCATATCACAGAGATATCAACAAATTTGCACTAGACACAACCCCGTTAATCTGGCTGATCAAAACCTTCTTGACTGGTTAGCCAGCCAAATGTGGTATAGGGGGATAAAACCCCAAATACAACACAGACAGCCCAAGTTCGAATAGCAGTTCTGGCATCTTTAGAAGCTGACAGGAGGATAGGCGTGAACAGCTACAGCAAGCTTACCCACCTTGGGTGGGGGAGGGGAACTCTGGCTCACAACAATCTTGTTATTATATTTTTTTATCGGTGGCTTTTTGATAAGAAGGGATTAGATGTGAGTAGTTAATTGATGGCTGGTCAATGACATGGGTTTTCAGTGTACATAATCATTTAGTGAAGGGTTGTCTGTAAGAAATTAATTTAGGCTCTCTCAGTAAAGTATCCTGAACCCATTTCTGCATCTCCTAGAATGATGGTGGCTGCACAGGCCACAAAAATGCATATCATATTGCATGTCTACTATATACACCTTGTTGATCAGAAACCCTTCTTCTGCTTCCTGTACTACAACAGACATACCTATGTATACAAACCCATCCTGGGTCTGCTGTCATGTACTGCTACCTACATTAGGTACTTACCCTGGTGCAGTTAGGATGATTTAAAGAAATAGCCCTGGAACAGGCTAGCACCATGGCATAGCCAGCTGTAACCTCCATTCACAAGTACAGTTTTCTACTGCCCCCCCCCCCCTCCTTGCAGGACAGACCATGATTCTAGGCAGTATAAATTTTTTCAATAAGGAAACAAAAAAACACATAAATGACAAGCATAAGACAAACAATTTAGCCAGCAATTCATTCTTAAAAGAAAAGCATGTTTGACAAAATATAAATCCATAAACCAATAGTAAGCTAGACACACTTTGTGCAAAAGATAAATGATTTGTTTCAAAAGTGTATGCCATGACATTCATAAGGTATGCTTGATTATTACCTTGGCTGTGATGCTGGAATCTCAGAGGATTCTGTTGAGATAATCACACTGTGAATGACACGCACCCACCATGATAGCATGCATTAGCATAGTCTTACTCATGCTTATGCAGTGTTTACATGTTCATAGGTTCTTACTAAGCTTACAACAAGGACATCATAAAGAAGCTTAGCACATCATTCATTATGGGTGAGGGACTAATAATGTCTTCCATTAGGCAGAGTTTCCCCAAAGGTCATATGTAAAAATGTGCAATCACCCACCCAGTAATCCAGGTGGCCTTTAAACGTTACTAGGAAAGTAGTCTGCTTGATATGCAATGGCTGCATATTCCAGAAATGGAGAATCCATTGGGTTAGGCACCTAATGTACCATCTGGTATTGTTACTATGGTTGTATAGGTATAGCCTGCTAAAGATTTTACTTTACCACTGTTTCTAGATCCCACAGCACCTATCAAAAAGAGTAGGGGTTCTTTATTTAAAAAAAAACATTATGCACAATACTATTTACAACCGTACATATTTAAATATGTACAAATATATACAATATACAATGTACAAATTTCCATTCCATTCCATTATTGCCATACAATCATAAATATCTTACTTTCATTAATAAATTAAACTTCTAACTTCATTATCTTATTTGACCCACACTCCTTTTTCACAACCATCTATTTTTCTTAAAATAACTGGTAGTCTCCATTTACCATTAAACATGATTTAATTTGGCCTGTCATTCCAAATGGTCCACACAACATAAAATCTTTTTATCTATTTTACTAGCATAGTCCTTATTTTTTACGGCTATAATATCCATACATAATCATATTCATATTTATTTCCTTTTACTCTTATTTTTTTCAAAGAAATTTTCTTTACACCATTTTCCCTCAATTTTGCATTTTAAGAAAACATGTTCTGTAGTTTCTTATATACTACAATATAGACAAACTTCTTCATTGATTTTTTTTATATGGCATATTTCCCTTTACTGGTAATGTATTAATTATTAATCTCTATAAAAAAATCTTGACATTCTACTTGCTTATTACACCTTGCTTTTCATACTTTTATAACTTTAACTTTTAATTTGCTAGCTCAGCCCATGAATTAACATAATATTGCATTGTAATATTTTATACCATACTTTTCTCTCATTTCCACTTCATCAATTTTTATCTTCCATAAACTATTTTTTTCTTGATTACATCTCATTTAAACAAACATTTTCCCTTTTAAATTTTTTTAACGTTTCCCAATGCCACATATATTGTACTTTAGTAATTTACTACTAACTTTTCACTTGTATCATTTATCCAAAACAAAACTTTATATAAATTCAAAGAAGCAGCATATACAACTTAATCCTAAACCTCCATCTTCCTTGTTCATGTATAAGACTCCTTTCTTCATTGGGATTCAATCTTGAACCCTATATAAAAGAAAAAATACATAGACACTAACTAAATATGCAGTCTTTCTCAGTATAACTGAATTAATCAAATACATTGTTTTATTAAATGATTGCTTATATGTTTTTTAAAAACAGCAAAGCTCATTTATTTTATCTAGTATCCTATTCCATTGTTCCTTACTCACATTTTTACCCCTAAATCTTTTTCCTTACACAGAGGTTTCTTTAATCAAGAAAGGTACTCCTCCTATCTTTACTATATCACCTAGTCCTTTACTTTTTTCTTTATTTAAAGTCATGCCTATTATATTTATACATTGATGTCTGTAACATACAACTTCTTTCATCCAGACTTTGATTCTCAGAATCAATATAATATTATCTGCATAAGTAAACATGACTAGAATTTTTATCCCTTCATGGGTAATATAAGTAGCACTTCTCGTGTGCAAATTTACACCTCTGATTAATACATTCATAGCAAATGCAAATAATATGCTACTCATAGGACATTCCTGACATATGCCATTCTTTATATCTATTTATTTCATTGCTTAGCCAACCATTCACTGAAATACTTTATTTTTATTATATGCAGAGCAACATACATTCTTAATTGTATTAATAATGTTGTACTCTTCCATAATTGTCCACAAAAGTTAATGTTGTACTGTATCAAAAGCTTTATTTAAATCTCATGATCTTGGTCTCATCAGTCCTGTTTATAGTATCATATTTATAATATCATCCACAGTTTCCCTTACTATTTCTGACATACTTTTCCCTTTAAACTATATATGTCATCTTCCATAACACTTTTTATTTTAATGTCCATTCTGTTCTGAATTATTTTTGTAAAAATCTTATAACCTGTATTGTTCAGTAATATAGGTTACCAGTTTTCGATTTAATTTTTATCTTCCTTTTTCCATATAATTTAAGTATAGAATTGCTTAAATCTTTATGCATAAAAAATAATTTAACCACTCATTCATAACTTTTAGGTATTTTTCTGTCAATCCATAAAATTCTTACAAAATTGGTATCCTATTCCATCTGATCCTGAAACTGACTGGAAATTAATTTATCTAAGTACATTTTCTATTTCATATAAAGACATTTTATTTTCCAATTTCTTATTTTCTTGTTCTGCCATTTTAACATGCCATTATTTTTTTGTATTTTCTTTATATCTTGAAACGGTTTCTTTACATAATTTATTACAATATTGATAATTTGTTCCTGAGATCATCTTACCTCTCCTCTATCATCTTTCATTTTTCCCATTATACAAGTATTCTGTTTAACTATGCTACTCAAATAAGCTGATACATTGTTTCTACCTTGTAAATAATATCTTTGTGTAAATAATAATTTTTTAATTTACTTTGCATTCTTTCCAAAATTCTCCATTCTGTTGCATAATATTCCCTGTTGTTCCTTTCCAAATCATTTAAAGTATCCATTAACATTGTTTAATATTTTTTTTCCACTTTTCTTACATCTGACTGCCATTCTAAAACATTTTAGATATATTTTTTTAAAGCTAGCCACTACTCAGACCAGCTTTTATAACACACTCTAATGGAAATGCAATCTTTCCATAAACATATACATATTTTTTTGTTCATTTTCATTGCATAATTTCTCATTTATTCTTTTATTCCTTTTCTCAATCTCATATACTTCTTATTTTCTTGTATTTCTATCCATATGGCTGAGTGATATGAAAAGCCTGTTACATGTGTCTCTCCTTTAGCTATATTTAAATCTTATGATATAATAAAATAATCTATTTCCATCTTATATATACACTTCCTCTATACATGTCCATAAATTATTATTTCAGAGCTTTAAATTGCCACATTTTATAGCTTCAAAAATGTTCTTAACAACATATCCTCTTTTCTTCTTTTTTCTCTATCAGAATTAAAATCTCCCATTAATATTATACCCATATTACTTACTACAAAATCCAAACTTATATGAAATAACATTTCCTTTTCTTTAAATGTCACCAAAAATGAAAGATGTTATATACACAACCAAATGCTACTGACCCACACACATTTTTTTTACCTCTAGCACTTGTCAAAAGCCTTCACAGAGTAATAAAAAAAGCAATACATAACAATTCCTTTTATACCAAAAAACTGAAAACAATTAATTCCACATTCATTACAATCAATTAACAAATTAAAACAATTAAAATTAATTAAACTAAATCAAGCACTTCCAAGTACACTCTATCTTCAAAACCTTTGGTGATAGAGTGTCATATTCAAAGCCTTTGGTGACAGAGTGACATATTTTAAAATATATACTGTTTCTTTCTACAACATTTTTTCTTTATGCAAATTATCTTCACCAAACATAATCACCAGTTGTTCTAAAACCATACTTTGTAATAATAAAGCCTAACTCTGGTGATACTATTTATAATGCATAGCAAGTGAACTTTCTCCCTTTTGCTTTTTTATGTCTCTAATATATCCCTGCAGTCTACACTTAAAAGCTCTCTTACTTTCCCCAGTATAAAAAAATGCAAGAGCATTTAAGGGCATAAATAATACCCTCAGTATTACATGAAATTTCTTATTCAGGTGGAAATGATTATTAATCCTATCAAAATATGTACTACCTGTTTACACCTAGTAACCGAAAGTTGAAAAT
The DNA here is from genome assembly GCF_019279795.1 of Protopterus annectens. Classification (NCBI taxonomy): domain Eukaryota; kingdom Metazoa; phylum Chordata; order Ceratodontiformes; family Protopteridae; genus Protopterus; species Protopterus annectens. The sequence goes on along the minus strand of NC_056735.1, from coordinate 739,579,075 downwards.
AGCGAATTTTTAGATAACCAAATTCTTTCCTAGGGAAAGAATTTGGTTGTCCATTATTGTCGCTTTGCTATTTTCAGCTCTGCAGTGGAAAGTTACGGTCGGGTTCAGGTAAGTGTGTGATTGTGTGGACGTGAGGGTTAGGGTGGGATAGGTGAGTTAGGGTTAGGGCGCAGGTCAGGTAAGTGTGCGAATGTTTGGACATGAGGGTTAGGGTGGAATAGGTGAGTTAGGGTTAGGTGATGAGGTGTCTGTGCGATAGTGATGGACCTTAGGGTTAGGGTTTGGGTTAAGGCAAGTTGGTAGATAGTGGTGTATGTACAGTTTAGTGTAGGTTTAGATGTAAGATTTTAGGTGTATGTGTGTGGATTGCTGTGTGTTTAGTGTGTTTGTCTTGTGTGTATGTGTTTTGGAACAGCAAATTTTTTCCCTAGGAAAAAATTCGATGTTCTAATTTTACGGTCTTATCAGTTTTCGGTTACTAGGTGTCGATATTAGAACATTCGAAGACCTGAAACTTCGATGTTCTAATATAGACCCCAAAAAAGCAATGACTTTTCCAACTTGTAAACCTTCAATTTTAACATCTTATCTGTTATTTTGTAAATCATTAACAAAATTACCAATCTCATTTTTGCCACCATTACTGTCATTATTGACTCCATTACTAATAAGCATCAAATAACATATGTATCTAAAATATTTGATAACATATTTATTCATAAAACTATGCCCATATCATCATCATCATCATCTTCTTTCGGCTGTTCCCATTAGGGGTCGCCACAGCAGATCACCTGTTTCCATTTCTTCCTGTCCTCTGCGTCCTTCTTTGTCACACCAACCACCTGCATGTCCTTTCTCACCACATCCATAAACCTTATCTTAGGCGTTCCTCTTTTCCTGTTACCTGGTAGCTTCATCCTTAGCATCTTTTTCCCAATATACTCAGCATCCCTCCTCATCACATGTCCAAACCAATGTAATCTTGCCTCTCTGGCTTTGTTTCCAAACCTACCAACCTGGGCTGACCCTCTAATATACTTATTCCTAATCTTGTCCACCCTCGTCACACCCAGTGCAAATTTTAACATCATTAACTCTGCCACATCCAGCTCAAACTCCTGCCTTTTTGTCAATGCCACTGTCTCCAACCCATATAACATAGCTGGTCTCACTACCTTCCTGTAGACCTTCTCTTTCACTCTTACAGGTACTCGTCTGTCACAAATCACCCCTGACACTCTTCTCCACCCACTCCATCCTGCCTGTACTCTCTTCTTCACCTCTCTTCCACACTGACCATTACTCTGAACTATTGACCCCAAGTATTTAACCTCATCCACCTTCGCCACCTCTACTCCTTGCATCCTTGCCATTATACTATCCTCCCTCTCATTCACACACATATATTCTGTATTAGTCCTGCTGACCTTCATTCCTCTTCTCTCTAGAGCATATCTCCATCTCTCCAGGACCTCATCCACCTGTCCCCTACTCTCACTACAGATCACAATGTCATCTGCAAACATCATAGTCCATGGGGACTCCTGTCTGATCTCGTCTATAAACCTGTCCATCACCATTGCAAATAAGAAAGGGCTCAGAGCTGATCCTTGATGTAACCCCACCTCCACCTTAAACGCATCTGTCACTCCCACCACAGACCTCACCACTGTCACACTACCCTCGTACATATCCTGTACCACTCTTACATACAACTATGCCCATATAAATATTCCATTTCAAACATCACCATAACTAAATTCTTGTACATAGAAGCAAAAAGAGCTCTGATTGCTGTACCTTGCACCTGATGGTCAAATTCATTATTAAAAGTAAAAAAAATATATTAGTAAGACAGAAACATTATAATTCCATCACATAATTGGAAACAGGATTATCACCTAAAAAATAATTTAACTCTTCCACACCATGAACATGTTTAATCCATCCATCTAACCTCAACCCCTTTTTCCCATTTTACACATGGGGTTGGGGTGTCACTTGTATATGTGTATAAACTTTTAACATCAATGGTCATCCAATAATACCCCCAGTCCATTTAAGTCAACTATCTTGTTCAAAAAAATCAGTAGTATCTTTAACGTAGAAAGGAAATTTCACAACATAAGAAAAAAGATACTCATAAAAAATGTCTATATTTTCTAACAAGTATCTACTAGCCAAAATAATGGGATGACCTGGTGGGTCAACCAAGTTTTCATGTATCTTCGGTAGGCAGTAGAAAGTAGCTATACTACAACCCTGGGTATTACATTTCTTAGCAACATCTTCCTTACTAAAACAGCCTAACTTATAACCTTTCTCTAATAATTTATGATGCTGTTTAACAGCCTCCTCATATATTTCATTATTATTTTTTTTTTCATATCTGGACTGATCTTCTAAATGCAAATAACACATATGTAAATACTGTTTATAGTGCACCACCACCATACTTTTGTCTTTATTAGCTGGTTTAAAAATGAAATTCCTATTATTACTTAAATCCTTTAATGCTATGCATTCATTTTAATCAGATTATACTGAAGGTTATATTTCTCAGCTAAGAAATTATTAAAGGCTTTCTCATTTGCAAAATTAAACAGTATAGAAAATGGTTCAATACAGTCATTAGAGAAAGGAGGTATATAACAGCTTTTTCACTTGACCCTTGATGTATTTAATAAACAATAAGCATTAATTCCATCAGTATCAGAAGTGCAAGAATAAAAACTATCATCCAAACTGCAGGTATCATTAAATTTGTCATTAAAATCAACTGCATTTAAATTATCAGCATTAATCTGTGAAAAATGATATAATAAATTTAACTTACATACTAACTTACAAATATCTCTTTTAAGCACATATAAATGTGATAAAACTTTTGATATAAACTTAAGTCCCCAAATTTAAAACAGACAAATGTTTATCAGTCAATTCAAAACTCAACAAATTAATTACCATAGAATTTGGAAAAAGTCTAACCGCATTAGAGTCAAGTCTTCATTATTGTTTCACTGCCATCTTCCCCATTTAAAATTCCAATACTACTGTCCTTTGGCTGGATTACCATATCAATTCCTCCCTCATTTCTTGTCTGAATTAGTAATTTGTTTATTTTTAGCTTCCGGGTTTCGAAAATGTTGCTCAAAATTTGCTGGTTCCTATGCTACTGGGAGTGGGGGAAAGCAAATTTCATCACTATCCCACTCCTTTGTGTAACCAGAGTCTTCCAAAGATGTGAACAAAACTCCTTTTGTTTCTTACTTCTTGCATTATGACATACCCCTTTTTTTACTGACTTTTCTTTTGACTGGCTCTCCATAAGAAAGCTCGTACCCTGGTTATAATCTTGCAGGTCCCACTGTAATTTTATCTTCTTTTGTTCAACAAAATCCCCTTCACAGCTTTGCAACTTGTCATTAAAATCAAAGAGACTGTCAATCAACCATTATATGCTCATTTGTTTTTGCCAGTTCCATATGAGGAATCTGTATTTCATCTTTGGTCTTATGCTGCTTATGCATATCACATTCAATCAGTATGTTAGTCTATTCCATAGAGCAGCAATCTGTAGCCGCTACCCAAACAGCCTGGAATTTTTTATTATTTTCATCAACAGTGTCAAAAGGTGTACTAGGACACTTAAAGGCACACAGTCCCCTGGAAGTAATGTCCAACTCCACATACTTTCTCAAACTTAACATTTTTAAATGCACACTAGTTTGCTTAATTGTTAGTTTCTCCAGCTTGTCGCACATTTTCTGCAGCTCAGCCATTAATTTTACAGTAGCTTGATAACTCACTGAGAAAAAAGGGTTACCAATACAATAATTTCTTTCTTCTACAAATCTGTCTTAACACTGAGGCAACATATTCACATTCTGTTCTTCAGCACATGGAAATAAATCCTGCATATGCTTCTGATAATTATTGCCAACTTCATTACAAAATATATGGGGAATATTAGATGAAGGGTCCATAGCCATGAAATTAAACAAAAATGAAAGGTATTATATACACAACCAAAAGCTACTGAACCACACAGAACAATTTTATTGACTTCTAGCACCTTTGCCAAAGCCTTCATGGGGTAATAAAGAAACAATTCATAGCCATTCTTTTTATACCAAAAAAAAACTGAAAACAATTAATAAATTCCACATTAATTACAATCAAATAAGAAATTAAAACAATTAAAATTAATTAACCTAAATCAAGCGCTTCCAATTACTCTCTGTATTCAAACCCTTTGATGATGAGTGTCATATTTTAAAATATGCACTGTTTCCCTTTCTTTACTTGTAACATAGGCATACAATGTTATAATTCTATATACCTGATTATGTGACCTGAGCTCTACAGTAGGTAATCTTCTCATCATTGCTAATGTTATTATGTTCAATATTTTCACTCACTTTCTATAAGTAGTGCACTGTCTGAACATAATTTCTTTCCTAGGTTCCATATTTAATCTCCTTCCAAAAGTTTTTTTGGTTTGTAATATCTCTTCTTATGTCACAAATCTTACATCTTGCAATAATATTATGCCAATATCACACTTACTACACCAATTTAGGATGCCTAGTCTTCTACTTATATTTTTGATACTATTTACATTTAATAAAAGCACTCTAATGGTGTCATTATGTCTATGCTGTAGGTTACCAGAAACTGTATAAATTTGAAGTACTATGTCATTTGCATTATCCATTTCCTTTCTTTTTCTCTTTTACACTTATCCCTTTAAACCTTATTTTCTATCTGAAACTCTTTTGCTAATAGAATTCTTTTTACCTTTCACTATTTTCCAATTTATATCTTTATCACTTATTTCAGAACCTTCTTCTATATTATCTTCTGTTTCATTTTTCTCTTTATCCTTATCTTTATTTTTACCCTGACCTTGCTTCTCTACTTCCTCTTTATCTTATATTGGGAATGTTTCTTCTCTACACATATGGTCCTCATTGTTGTTTCCTTCTTCTTCATCCTTTTTCTTTAGATTACAATCCATCCATAAATGCTCACTTTTGCTGCATTTATAACATTTTCAATTCACATTTTTTTTTGCATTATGACCTGCTTCCCCACTAACATAATATTTCCTGTTATCACAGTTACTTTAATGATTATCTTTTCCACAGGAAAAAAATGTTTTCAGTTGTTCCCAATATTTTACAACATCTCTGTTACCTTTTACATTTAAAATACTTGGGATATGAACATTTTTTTCTTTCATCATTTTCAACATAACATGATAGTCCCATCCCCAAGTCCATAATCATCTGTTATCATATACTTTACTAATGTCCATAATTTCTTTACAAAATCAAAAATCTTACGTCTTGGAATATTATTATGTCACTATCACACTTACTACACCAATTTAGGGTGCCTAGTCTTCTACTTATATTTTTGATACTATTTACATTTAATGAAAGCACTCTAATGTTGTCATTATGTCTATGTTGTAGGTTACCTGAAATTGTATAAATTTGAAGTATTATGTCATTTGCATTATCCATTTCTTTTCTTTTTCTCTTTTACACTGATGCCTTTAAACCTTCTTTTCTGTCTGAAATTCTTTTGCTAATAGAATTCTTTTTACCTTTCACTATTTTCCAGTTTATATCTTTACAAATTATTTCAGAAGCTTCTTCTAAATTATCTTCTGTTTCATTTTTCTCTTTATCCTTATCTTTATTTTTACCCTGACCTTACTTCTCTACTTCCTTTTTATCTTATATTGGGAATGTTTATTCTCTTTGTATATGGTCCTCATTGTTTTCTTCTTCTTCATCCTTTTTCTTTAGATTATAATCCATCCATAAATGCACAGTTTTGCTGCATTTATAACATTTTCAATTCACATTTTTTTGTTTGTTTTTTTTTTTTTTTTTTTTTTGCATTATGACCTGTTTCCCCACTAATATATTATTTTCCTGTTATCACGGCTTCTTTAATGATTATCTTTTCTACAGGAAAAAATGTTTTCAGTTGTTCCCAGTATTTTACATCTCTGTTACCCTCTACATTTATCATACTTTGGATATGAACGTTTTTTTTTCTTTCACCATTTTCAACATAACATGATAGTCCCATCCCCAAGTCCATAATCCTCTGTTATCATAGGCTTTACTAATGTCCATAACTTCTTTACAAAGTTTGCTTAATTGTCTATTTAATGCCTCTTTCAACTTCAGTTTGAAATTGAACATGTATTTTCTTTTTGGTTCTCTGTGAAATGCTTTACTCACATAAGACTTATATGAATTATAGATCTTTTTCTTCTCATACTCCCCTCAAAAACTTTCTAGAACAGAACCGGTCTCAAAAATAATATCACAAAATGTCTATATATGAATAAGAATAAAAGCTCTTATGTCCTGAGCCTTCACTCCCAATGAGACCATTAAATTATCCCAAATGTCATACCTATTCATTTATTTTTCTTCTTTGTTCTGAATTCTCACCATGAATTTCCTCATGTTGATATTTCCTTTCATCTGTTCATCTCTCATCACTTTCCATGCAGTTTCCTTAACACCCTCAGTATATGATTTCTTTGTCTGACAATCTTCTTTCAAAATAGCTTCTGATTCCTCAGATTGAATTTTGTCCATAACTTCACCCCATAAAATATCTTTTCACTCTCCAGTTCACTCTGCAACAATTCTCCGAAAATATTATCCTATAGCCCTCTTGACTGGAAGGTTGTAATAACCCATCCATCATTGTTTTGAACATTTGCAAATGATGAAACAACCAAATTCTGCTGAAACAGCATCAGAATCTTGTAGAGATTCAAACACTACACTGGCATTCTCCTCTGAGCTATCTGCCATCTTGGATCTCCTTGAGTGCTGTTTTCCCAGCCACTACTGCTCTAGGAATGGAACAAGTACCAGTAGTATAAACATCAGCTTGGGTCTCCCCTGAAAAGTGGGTACTAGCCTAGTGGAGTAACCCGTCAACAAAGGACAGATAAATAAATAAATAAATATTTAGATGAAGGAGTTGAAAGAGTGTGAAGTCATTCATAGCACTGGAGGTTAAGCAGACATCAGCCCTCAGGAGACTAAGTGAAACTGAGTAGAAGGATACAGCTTTTTTTTAGCTTGAGTAGTTACAGATACTAGGACCAGAGATATTTTTTTGTGTAGAAACAAGTAGGTCCCTCAAGATGATTTAGCTGTTTAGCAAGGTAGGCACCAAAGGAAGCATTATATTCAAGGAAGGCTAGTTAAGATAGCAATAAAGTGGGACTCTAACTTCTTTGAACCATGACAAGATACCGAAAAGGATAAGTTGTTCACGGCAGAAGGATTTTCTAACCTTGACTGAAATGAGGTGGCCAAAAGAGAGCATGTTGTCATCATAGATACCCAAACCTCTGCTATCTGCATCAGATTTAAGGGAAATGTTATCTATATGGTATGCAATAGTAATGCTAGATTTATTAAATGAAAGTTATGTTACAATTCTTTGTACTACAAGCCCATGATTAATACACCAAGCATTTGTTTGGTTCAATCCCTGTTGAGCAATCTAATAATCAAAATAATGTTTAATAACCACCCTCAATTTGCAATCATCAACAAATATAGTTAACCATGGTCTTTTGATATCAGCTTTCTTGTTATAGAAGTATGTACCTAAGATAATGGGAGCCCACAAAGAGCCTTGAAGGGCACCACTGGTAATGTTCTTCTGTCTAGAACAAATATTACTGACCATAGCATTACAGACCAATTAACTACCCAGTGAACTACATATATAATGTTGATCTGAGAGATTCGGTTAATAATGCCAGCATAGGGGTCAGTATCACAGACTTTGGCAAGGTCCAAGTATGCAGTGTGGACTCCATGCCCTTTGTTCATGTCCTTGTTAAGCCTTTTGAGGAACTCATCTTGGTTGATCACACATAATCTATCTTTTTCAAGCTGAAGTAGAATGGATCAAGGGATTTAAGGTCACATGGATTGTTGTTTATAAGTTCAGCTAATACATTCCATAGCCTTAAAATAATACTAGGTAGACTAACAAGCCTTGAATTTTCAGGGTGTACAGAGAGGCACTACAGCAATTACCCCCACCTTGTGAGCATAACCAGTGGAGAAACTCAGGCTGAAGAGTTAATGGATGAGTTTTGCTAGGTGGGACTTGACTCTTCTCAGCAGACATCAATAGATACTGGCAGTACACCTGAACTAGTATTTTTAATTTTAAAAATTACTGAGACAACTTGGATCAGAGTATTTTCAGGAGGGGAGGTGAGAAGGGTAATGGGGTGCAGAGGTAAAGGTGAGTGGGCTGAAGTTGGGAAAAAATTTGAACGTTAGAATATTAACAATGTCCTTGGGGTCAGAGGGGTTACCATTAGAGGTATGTGCCATACAGTATTGTTATTACTTCAAACCTTTCAAATATTGTTGAAGGAGGCCTTATGCCTATTTTTTGATGTGATTACAAACCTAGATCCATAGTCTGCCTTACATTTGTTATTTGTAAGCTTAAAGGGCATACTAGGTTTAAATTATGTCTATAATGAATGTCCAGGACCTTACTGTTTCTGTTGTAGACTTTGTTTATCTGGCTGTTTAAACATATGGGCTTAGTTTTAAATTTCCAATTATGCTATCATTGACTTGGTATACATGCTTTTAGCCCACTACAAGTAATCATGTCTCATTTAATCCACAGAGGATTATTCTACCAAGAAGCATCTAAAACCTTGAGAGGACACTAGTCAAAATAGTGACAGTCTCAAGATCACCAAACACAAAAAAACACAAAATATTTTTTCAATGGGATACAAATCCCCCTGCGCTCCCCAATATGTGGGTAAGCTTCATACCCAAACTGTGTATACATATATAGATACACACACACACACACACACACACACACACACACACACACACACACATATATATATATATATACATATATTAGATATATAGATATAGATATACAATTCACAATGAGCACACAAGACAGAAAGACATACAAAATACAAATATTCAAAACAAACGCAGAAACTAGCTTGCGATATTCTGCAATAATGATCCTTATTTCAGGAATATTCAAACAGAATGAGCCAGATTTTGGAAAAAAAAAACCTTCTTCAGTTTATCTGCCCTTAACTGAATCATGATTTTTAATGTGACAGCTGACCATCAACAATTAAAAATAAGAAAAGTACAAAAAAAAAATCATAAATATCAGTAAAATCAAACAAATGGATCACTTGTGTTGAGATGAATAATCCAATGAACCCCCCTTCACATTACCTTCCATTAGTTAAGTGAAATATATATTTTTAAAAATATATATAAAATATCTACAGGATAACTAAATATTTTTCCCAATACCTACATCATTTTAAGCAATAAGTGGCATAATTCTACCCTCTAGTATTTACATTTGATGACTTCATGGATAAAATAATATGCAAGAACATATCATTTATAATACTTCATTTAAACCAGGCTACCCAAAGTTATAACAAATTATCCATCTTGAGTCTAAATTTCACTTAAGAAGTAACAATTCTGTTTTATCATTGTTAAATGTCATCTTTGAAACGTTTTCAAATAGAGTAATGTGCGTGCGCACACACATACAAAATGTGTGTGTGTGTGTGTGTGTGTGTGTGTGTGTGTGTGTGTATGTATGTATATATTGACATCAAATCTAGATTTATTCCTCTATGAGACTACATCAATACCAATGAGTATAAAATTGGCTTTGATATGTAATACTTTGTGTTTGTATAAGACTCTCTATTTTTTGATAGAATGTAAATTACTATGGTATAAGGAAACCCGTTGTCTAAAATGAATAGGTGGTCTGACCTGCATAAAAATTCCCACAGGTGAATGCAGCCAGATAAATCACATGTTGAGTATGGCAAGAAATTAAATGCCTGATATCAAAAGACTTGCTGCTATTTATTGTAGTAAAATGTGTTGTTTTACAAATAGAGGCACAAATGCTGCAGAGGACACCTGCATTTCAACTTACGGATGTATCATAATGTCTGGGCTGTGCAAATGGCATCTTAAAAGTAGATAACATTTAGTCAATAGATCTGCCCTTCCTATACATATAGCTGCACCTCACAGAAAAAAACTCTATCAGATGTTAACATTTGCCAATTGATATTAACGATTCTTTTAATTCTGTTAGTATTTGTTCCAAAAGTCATTACATGTCTGGGATGTGATGTGCCTGATGTGGAGGGTCTCTATATAACAATAAGTCATGCCTGGGGGGCGGGGGGGTTTCACCCCTTCTTCTAGGAGTAAGAAACATATCAGGTATAATAGACCCCTGACAATTTTTTTTTTTTCTGAGAGCACCAGATTCATTCTATACCTCTTTCTCAACACTGTATATTCTAGGAATATGTAAACATTGAGAAGTAGGGCTATTATTCTTTGTAACACATGGATGAAAGTTCTTGATGAAGGCAAAGAATATGAGGAAAATTTCTGAAACAGAAGCAAGAGCAAAAGTTTTTGGTGTCACTCTAAGGGGATCCAGTATCTGTCTGCCTGGGATGATATGATTCACAGACCTCAATGCTTTTCCAGAGATGGCGTGCATCTGTCACCCCTCAGCTTCCAGATACTGGCCAAGGCTCTTGCCACCCCTTTAGTGCCTTTGTAAAGTGGTGTTTCAAAGACCAAATTACCACTGTAACAGCTACAAACAAATGCAAAATGAGGGTCATACTGCTCAACACTAGAAGACTAAATCTCAAAATGCACTCACTCGAAGCACTCCTTAAAATGGAGAACATTGACATTTGTGCTGTAACACAGACCTGGTTCAAGGCAGCAGAAAGCACCCCTGCACTACCAGCCTATAACTCATTCCACACCTTTCGGCCCCAGAACTTGGTCCAAAGCTCCAAAGGTGGTGATGCTTCCATATTCATAAAGGATCTGCATACCTCTAGACAGGTAGCCAAACATAACACATCTGAGATACTTCAGGTGCAGCTAACAATGTGTAAGACAGCTATTCAGGTCATAGCCTGCTCTAGTTCCCCAACCATGTCCCAAGACTCACACTCCACATTCCTAAGCACCCTGGAGAATATTAGGGTCCAACCTAACACTCTCATACTGGGCGACTTCAACTACCCCTCCATTAACTTGGAAAACTACTCATATAGCAATACACTTGCCCAATATTTCCTAGAAGTCATTAATTCCAATGCCCTGGACCAGCTCGTTCTTACCCCCACTAGAGGTAGCAACATCCTTTACCTGGTCATTACTAACATCGGCGACCGTTCCTCTACACCAATAGTCAACTCCTCCTTGGTTATATCCAACCACAAACTAATCATCTTGGAAATGCACATCCCTCCTAATCACCCCCACCCCCACAAAGGTAACCACCATGAAAAACTTCTCCAAAGCTAACTCTGGGCTCTTAAAAACAGAGGTGGCTAACTTCACGGCACCCATGCAAATGGAGAATAGTTGCATGACTGCCGAATCATACAACAATGCACTGTACGAACACGTACACAAATGCATGGATCTCCCCATACCCAATAGAGCCAAGACACTCTCGTCCAAAAAATGAAGCCAATCCGGTGGTCCCTTGCCATAAACAAACTCTACAACAGAAGGAGGAAACTGATGCGAAATAAGGTAAATTCCCAAGACTGGAAAAACTCCCTTATCAGCCTCAACAAAAAGTTGAGATCCCTCATCAAATCCTCTAAAGCTAGCTATGAAAACAGGATTGCAGCAGATAGTAAAGACAACCACAAGGCCTTCTATAGTTATGTAAAGAGACTCCACAGCAGTACCCATATTTGCTCTGTCCTACTACACAGTGGTACCTCCAATACTGAGCCAACAGATATTGCCAATAAACTGGCCGACAGATTCAGTGCCAATTTACCCCCCCCCCCCAAATGACGACTCACAATACCAGTAGATTGCCAGGCACCCAGTATTACTGCTGCACAGGTTAAAACAGCACTGTCCAAGGCCAAGAATACAGATTCTTTGGGACCTGATAATATCCCTGGCTGTGTTCTACATGAACTACAGAGTGAACTGGCACCTCACTTGTGGGCCCTGTTCAATTGCAGCCTCACCTCAGGCTTTGTTCCTACCAAATGGCGCACTGCTACAGTCATCCCTCTCCACAAAGGAGGAGCAAGTACAGACCCTGGGAACTATCGTCCCATTAGCCTGACGAATCTGATATGCAAAGCTATGGAACGCATCATCATGGACATAATAAACAAGGATACAGGGAATCTCCAAACTCTGGATCCTACACAGTTTGGTTTTGTGAAGGGTAATCATACCTACTCAACTTGGTCGACTTCTTTGAGTTAGGCACTATAGCTGTGGAAGAAGACAAGGTGGTTCATACATCCTACCTTGATCTGGCCAAGGCCTTTGATACCATTCCCCACTCAAGATTCATAGAAAAACTCAGCTAGGCATCAACCCCTATATCACTAAGTGGGTTGCAAACTGGCTCACAGATAGAACCCATAGTGTGAAACTAGCTTACTCCAAGTCAGACTGCAGACTAATCAAGAGTGGAGTCCCACAGGGTTCAGTCCTGGGTCCTCTCCTGTTTGGTATCTACTTTTCTGAAGTCCAGGTCAACATGAAGGGACTCTGGCTGACAAAGTTCGCAGATGATTGCAAGTTGGGAGCTATTATTAACTCCCCAGGTGATGTTGACATCCTACAGAAAGACCTCACTGAGATGAATGACTGATATCAGAAACATGGCCTTAAGCTCAATCCCAAAATATGTGCTATCATCCCCCTTGGGAAAAACCCAGTTCTCTTGAATTACCACAACAATGGTAGTCCACTGAACACAGAAGGCGTTATAAGAGATCTGGGAATACAGGTTGACAGCAACCTCGCTTTTGACCACCACATTGCTACTGTGGTCAGAAAGTCCTTCTATGTGGCACATCTCATTACTAAGGGTTTTATATCTAGGAAGAAAGAGGTCATTGTCTCCCTCTACTCTTTCCTCATTAGGTCAGCCATTGAGTACAATGCCCCATTTGGCCTGTACCTCACTAGACACCTGCAACAACTGGAGAGGCTGCAAAAGTACATCACAAAGAGGATCCTAGGCCTTAAACACTTGTCCTATATGGACAGACTCAAAAAACTCCAACTATTCTCTGTCTCATATCGCCTACTTAGAGGTGATCTCTGCTTGACTTACAAAGCCATGTCTGACCCAGCTCTGTTAGAAATGCTACATCTAAAGAAATCCCAATCCCTCCACACCACACACTCCAAGACCTCAACCTCATTACCACAATCAACAGAAAATGCTGGAGGGACAGGTTCATAACCCAGAGACTGCCCATGTTATGGAATAGACTTCCCATACATGTCAAGCAGAGCACCTCACTGGCCCTCTTCAAGAGAAATCTTGATGAGTGAATGAGAAATAGAAAATTCACCCCGGGGATCACTCCAGTGGCTCTACTCGACAGAGGCACTGGGAACTAAGGTCGGGTGGCACCATCCCAGGGTAATCCTATGGGCTAGGCTTGTAAAGGCTCCAGGGCCGTTAGCCTAGTACACACCTATGAACCTATGAACCATTGTAAGGTGGACTAATGGTGTGATGCAACATTGTCCAGAATCTCAGGTAAACCTGACATGCTTGTGACTCTTGACATCAACAAACAGATGATGAGGTGAACAAGGATGTGTTCTGAGAATAATCTGCTGCTATATTAACAGAAACTGAGATGGATGGTGTTGTGTGTATTCTTCAGGAGAGTATGAATGATAGTACGCAATTATATGATTAGCCTTTTTTGCTCCATGGTGGGCCACATTGCTACACAGGCTAACCTCCCTTAGAATGCCAGTTAGTGCTACCATTGGTGGCCTGCATCCCAGCATGGCTTGTGGTCACAAGCATGTGCATAACCATGGTGGATGCATAGGGTAACTTTTGTAAAAGATGCATCTGCCATGTTTGAGTTCTAGCCATACCCAGAGCAATGGGGTGGTCAGACACAATGCAGGCCCACTCGAAGTGGACTACTTCACATGAGAGCACTATAACAAGTCCAGTTCTTCCACATCTGTGACCAGGGGAGAATCTGGGCCTGCACAGCATTTGTGGTATGAGCCTATGCTGCAATGTCCCATATTGTCTCTCCCACAACCCCCATCACAGTCACTCCACTGCATGGTCCATAGTATATTTACCTTCCACACACACTGAAGAAATCATATTAGACACAGATACCACCACTGCCATGACCCTCACCTCCATCTTTGGTGACCTGTAGTTCCATACTCCTTGGTAGTTTAGTCTGCCATGTGTCCCCAGCACCTGTTCATTGATGGCTGTTATCCGTGCCATCCACTTATGTGTGTGGTATAAGTAAAGATATCTAATATACAGTGTGGCTCAACCATGAGTTGACAGTATAGCCAGCAGATAACACGGTATGTGTCATTTTGATCTGTGTGATACTTCGCTGCCAATGTGTATATGATGAGGTCAGCAAAGGTGGACTATACATTGTTTTTGCCTGTAGGTGTCACATACTGTGCATAACACAGTCTAGAGGGTTGTGGTACAGCTACTGTTGTTACTCTTCTGGAATCTATGTCACCATTGAGGGATGCTGAGGTGGTCACTGCATGTCCCACTGCAGTTGCACTGTCAGAATGTCCTAGGAATGCTGCCTAACCTGCCTGTTGATGTGGAATCATGCTGTACAGCATGCAGCATGCCACAATGTATCTAGCATGACATATTGACTGCATACTGAATTGCCTTCCCAAACATGTCCAGGTAGTGAAACCAGAACTTCAGCAAGCTGAACACATGTTCAGTCATGTTTTTTGTTTAACCATGTATCATTTTTACTGGTGTTCAGCCTTGCCTTTTGGACTCCATATGAGAATCATCAGCCAGGGCTCCAGGGGTAACCAGTGACATCTGTAAAATATTAGGCAAGAGGAGACAGACTGAAGGTGGTTAGTGTTCTGTTCTTCTCATGTACATGACCATGGATTTATATGTTCATTGCTGTGTCTGCTGTTAACTACACGGTAGCCCTATGTGATGTCTCTGTGCAGGAAGCAGTGATACAGATTATGTGTATGTCATATTTTGGAATCATATGCAGTGCCAGGGAGCTGTGGGAACACATGCAGTATTATTCCTTGTACAACACACATTACCTGGCTGATGACTGAATGGTAACCCTTGCTTTTGATGTCATTCTGTAAAGTGGACACCAGGAGGGCCCCTTTTTGCTACATGGGTGCAGTCTGATTCCCAACAATTTAAGATGGTGCACAATCACATTGATGCCAAAATGTTGGTTGCTCTCTCCCCTGGTTATTTGGAAAAGTGCATGCACTCATCCACATTTGGAATTAGCATATTGAGGACCCTGCTAAATACCCAGGATGTTCCATGTTTGTCTCCAAAATGTATCTGTAGCCAGTATGGCAAGTGCTACATGCACCTTGGTATCTATGGATATGAGAAGTCCATGCATTCCTTCAGTTCCTGTCTGTAGGCTATATGTGTCTACTAATCCCTGTATAATGTCTCTATCCATATGCAGCTATTCTCAGGTCTGTATGTCTGTCAGCTGGAGGAAGGTTATCGTCTGTCTGTAACATATTCTAATGTTCACATGGCCATGTTACAAAAGAGGGTGTCCACGGTTTGTGGTAAGCTAATGATGTGTTGCAGATGTCTCTACTACTGCCGCTAGAATACTGTTTGTTAATATTCAGGAACATGCTCCTGCACCATTTCCCTCCACACTATGAATCATGACCCTCTGTCTTCATTTGCATGTTAATATTCACTCATTAGACTGTACTCCTACATTATCATTTCATTGTACCATAATTTGCATTCTCATTTATCTGCACATTTCAGTCTGTTACTCTATAAATCACTACCTAGTTATGAATTAACAGTTTTGATGCAAGAAAGCAATGTTTACTTTCACAAATGTCTAAGAATATCCACCTTGATCACATTTGGTTTCACTGTTGACAGAGGTGATTGAAAATGCAATTTTTTTTTTTGCATTGTCAGTAGCTTAGGAGAACTAGTACTTGCTGTGCCTAACTTGGCAAATTGGTGCAGTCTGACCTGATGATCTTATTCTCTTTGCATGTGCAAACTGTTAAAGATGAAGGGCTTACATTTCCTTTGCCTGTAAGCTCATTATCACCAAGTTGTGGAGTTGTTATTGCAGGTGGTACTGCTGACATCATATTGTAGTGCTACAATCTTTTGGAGAACTCTGGTTGGTTCTTCATATCTGTGACAGATATTCCGTGATACTAAGTGCAATGCCACCATAGGTGTAAGGGCCTGCTGAAGTAAAATATTTGTACCCTGAACAACTGAGTGCATACATTTGGGAGCCTCCATCAGATCCACTCTGCAAGTACAATGTTTTTCCCCTCTTATTTGTTATTTATTTTTATAAATCACACACATAATCATTTATATTATTTACAAATCAATAATTATTGGATCCTACTCATTACTAATATTAAATATAACATGCACTGTAAATCTAATAATAAATTACACAAATCTATTATCTGTCTAGTTGTTGAGTCTTTCGGCTTTTCCCGGTTAGGGGTCGCCACAGCGGAACTCCAGTCCGCTAATGATTGGCAGTAGATTTTTACGTGCCGAGTTGCCAGCCCTGACGCACACCCTTCAATGAAGGTACGCCCATTCACGCATGTCTCCACACAGAAGACACTCTAGCTGAGAATCAGACAGGACAACATCTTACTGTGAGGTGACAACGCTACCGCAGCACCACCACCGCAGTACTAAATCTAAATCTAGTATCTGTCTAGTAACAATTACAATTTTGAGCAGTATTTAAAATCTGGTTTATTAGAATTATTTTTCAAAGTTATAACATTCATTTGTTTTGGCAAACAACAGTGGCCAACTTTACAAAATCCTTAATGTGCGTCTCCCACTTCCAAATATTTGTTATAATTTTAGTAGATGTGGTCTGAAGCCCCCAGAGTGAAGATATTGTGAAGTACTGATGCAGCCAGGAATCAGAGAATTAATCAACAACAAAGAACATGAAAGCAAACATCTGTCAGACTGCCTTGACAAATAACTGGCTATATTCCCAAAAATTCTTTCTTCTTATCACAATCAAAAATACATGAAATAAATTGACCTTTAAGACTGTAATACATATACAACACCTACTTTCCTTCTCATTATACTTTTTACTAATTGCGTATGGTGTCATATAAATTCTATGTATTTTCAAGTAAATACCTTCAAAAATGCTAGACATCATTAAGTTCTTCAACTTAAAAGCCTGATGTTTATTATTGTCATCGTTTAAATCATTCATTTTATACTGTCCTAAGATATTTTGGTATTTACTATCAACTATTGTATCTGTTTCTAATATTAATATATATAATCTAGACAAAGAATGATTAACTTCATTATCTTCATTTTTAATTCAAGGAAGCATTCTTTTTTTAATAAGCCTCTTTATTAAATAACTAAAACAATGACTACAATATACATATATTAATATAAAGAAAATAAACGATAGTAACATTTGCATGCATTATACACATTTTTTTCCTTTAACAATCATTCATTCCTGCATTACATAAACTGGTCAATCTTTTCCTTCCCCTAAACATCATTCCTCTCCTCCTCCTGAACATTATTCTGAATGTATTATCCCCCAGATTCCATTTATTTCCATGGAATGTGATCCTTTTGTTTTAATAGCCCACCTCCAGTTCTCTTTTTTCATTAAAACAGTCTTCAGTACTTCAATTAGACTCAGTTTAGATTTTTATTTCCATTTTCTAGTCATTGTTTTTTTACCTTTAGTAGCATTAATCAGGCCTTACTATGCCTTGATAACTCAGAGCCTATGTCCCATCTGAAAAGAATCATTTACTTAGTTACAAAGATTTTCTCCCCTACCATTTCTCCCAAAACATTCTGTAAGGACTTTGTTAATTCTGCCAACTTGTTACATTCCCAGAACACATTTCCAGTAATCACTTTATTTCCCATCACACCTCCAGCAATTTTTTTGTTCAAGTATTTTTATTATAAGTAAAAACATGAAAATATTATAAGCATTCTAATCTGGATTTTGATTAATTAACTATTTACAATATTTACATATGGCCTAATATAGGAAAAAATTACACAGGAAAGAATAGGTGAAAGTTTACAAATACATATATACAATTGGATGAACAGAACTGTTTATAGAGGATTCAAAAGAATATATTACTTTGAAAGTTTCAATTAAATTTAAAACTTTTTTCCAGGGATTTTCAGTCCCAGTTCTGGGGTAAATTCTTGCTTCTTTAACTTTAATTTCCAAGGCAGCTGATTCTTCTAGCAGCCGTAAAAACTTTTGAATTGTTGGAGGTTCTGATGATTTCCACTTTCTGGTTATGCATTTTCTCGGTACAGCAAGTAAAGTCAGAAATAGAGAAAGACTTCTTCTTTTCATAGTGTTTGTATCATTTGTATTTAACAGGATTAAAGATTTTGATAATGTGAAGGAGTCTGGAAATAAAGCTTGACAAAATTTGCCTATATTCACCCAAAAATTGTTAATTTTATTGCAATCATAAAAAATGTGATTCCAGTCTGCAGAACAAACCTGGTTACATCTCCAACAAATAGTGGTATCAGAAGATTGTATCTTGGCTATTCTATTAGGGGTGTAAAAAGGTCTGTGCAAAAACTTCCAAGTGAATATTTACCACCACTGAAAGTTAGAAGTAAGCTTAACAGAGTATGTTAGATTTAGCAACAGAGGATAAATTAGACGTCTGGTCTTTATCAATATAGTTCCAGAGTTTTTGATTAGGGACAGTTTTATAATTTATCAATATTTTATAGAGAGTGGAAGTTAAGTTGGCCCAATTCTGATTATTATAGATTAAATTTTGGATATGAAAAATCAGTTTGGGTTCAGTAATAAACGAGGAATTCTTTATTAATCTGCATAATTCTTGAGCATGGGTTAAAATACTTTGTAATAAGATCTGATCTGAGTCTGGTATATTGTAGGAATTTTTTATTTCATGGGACTGTATTACTGTCAGATCCTTTATACATTGATACCAACAAATGAGATGTTTGGATTCCCATTCTTGTAAAACTTTTTTGTGAAGTCTGTTTGAGTAATTTTTTGAAATCTTGAATGCAATCAGAGTTTCTCACCAGAGTTTGATATCTAGATTTGAGATTATGAAAGATCTAAAAGTGTTATATATATTATTTATTAATATTGTTTGAGTTGAATTTGCAATGTTATATTGTAAGTTAATACCCAGTATATACCATAAGCTAATAATTTGATTCTCAGATAATAAATTATTAATTAATTTATTTTCTTTTAAAAATATAGTGGTGTGAAGAGATTTCCAGGCAGAGGAAAAGTTAGGATTTCACCAGTTCATAATTATTTTAAGTATGGATGCCTTAATGTAGGAATCAAGGTCTGGAAAATGAATTCCCCCGAGATCCCAGGGTCTGATATGATGTTGGAAAGCAATTAAGTTTTTCTTTGGGAACCATAGGAATTTTAATAAAGTTCTGTTGAAGTCTTTTAGAATTGTCTTGTTAGGAGGCATAGGAATGGCACTTGCTATGTAGGTTATCTTTGGGAGTATGGTCATCTTTATTATTTGTAATCTGTCTTCTAATTTTAAGAAGAGTTTATTCCATTTGTCTATTAAAAGTTTTATAGAAGACAAAGTATTAATATAGTTTGTATTTAGAGTTAAGTTTGTGTTTTCACATAAGGTGATTCCTAAATAATTAATAGATGTTACTAGAGAACCAATAATGTGGTTTGGGCAAATATGAGTCTTACGTTTTTTATTCAATAACATATATCTGGATTTTTTTTTTTTTTTTTGCTTATTTGTAAGCCTGAAATTCAATAGAATTTTTCAGTTTGTTCATCTAGCTCCTTGAGAGATTCTTCTGAGACTCTTAAAGTAAGAAGGATATCATCAGCGAAGAGCATAATTTTGGAATTGTACTGTCCATAGATGTCAATACCAGATATTCTTGGTGATTGACAAATAGAGATTGCAAATATTTCAATAGCTAAAGCAAATAAAGTAGGAGACATGGGGCATCCCTGTTTAGTTCCTTTAGTAATTTTTATGGCTTCAGATGTGAATGGGCCTAGTTTCATGTAAGCAAGATTGTTAGTATATAAGCTTTTGATCAGATGTATAAATTGGATGGTGAAATTAAAAATTTCTAGTGATTTAAAAAGGAATTCCCACCGTAAGGTATCAAATGCTTTTTCAATATCAAGGGCAATTATAAGAGCTTCTTGATTCTCCATATTAATGAAATCTATGAGAGTAAGGATTCTTTGGATGTTATCATGGGTTTGTCTATTATAAATGAAACCTGCTTGATCTTCCTGAATAATATTTATTAAAGATTTATTGATTCTAGTTACTAAAATAGATGTAAAGATTTTATAGTCATTATTAAGAAGTGAGATGGGTCTGTAAGAGCTGCAAAAATGGAATTTTTATTATCTTTTAGAATAGGAGTAATTAGTGAATATCTCCATGATGGAGGGATATATTGTTGGGAGTGTGTAATATTAAGTGTGTTGTGGAATAGTGTCAGGGCAGATGTTGGCAATAGTTTGTATATTTCATTTGTGATTCCATCTATTCCAGGGGATTTGTTATTCTTACTTTGTTTTATTCTATCTACTATTTCTTTTAAAGATATTTGTCTTTGTAATTCTGACCTTATTTGCTCTGGAAGTTTATTTGTATTAAAGGGTGTTTATATCTATATCTGTAATGGTTGTGTTCAGGGGGTCTTTAGTCTGTGAAATAGAATAATGATGTTTAAACACTTCTAATATGTCACTAATGTCTGAGACTAATTTATTATTTTTACCCTCATGTATAATTTTTGTAATGCTTTTCTCAGCTGATTGCTTTTTTATTCTCATTGATAAGTTATGCATATGGTTTGGGCATATTGAGAATGAGTTAATTCTTAGATTTTCTAGGGCTAAATTAGTTTTGTCGGTTAATATTTCATTATATTCTTTGTTAAGTTGATCACTTCTTGTTTTCTTTACAGATGAGTCTAAGGAAATATCTAGGTTTAAGTCTATTAGTTGTTTTTGTATATTTTGCAGTACTGATTCCCATTCTTTTGGTTTTATTTTTATACCATACTAAAATTTTGCCATATAAGTATGCTTTTAATGTGTCCCATAAGATTACTGAGTTTGTATCATTTAATTGATTAGTTTCTAAAAAAAATATTTCAGAGTGTAACCATGGTTTAAACTGTTTTAGAGTGGTAATGTAAG
This sequence comes from Protopterus annectens, assembly GCF_019279795.1. Classification (NCBI taxonomy): domain Eukaryota; kingdom Metazoa; phylum Chordata; order Ceratodontiformes; family Protopteridae; genus Protopterus; species Protopterus annectens. The sequence continues at coordinate 739,557,645 of NC_056735.1, read as the reverse complement.
ATGGGATTCTGGTTAATTGGTTTAATCTCATGTAGTCAATTTCTATTTTTAGAATAAGAGAATTATGATCTGAAAGAGGGCATGGGAGGATAATGAAATCTGAAACTTTCATACTAAGAGTATGGGATATATATAGTTTATCAATTCTAGTTTGTGTTTTGAATCTATGATCTTTATGAGAGTATAATAAAGATGTGTTTCCTTTATAAGAAAAGGTATCCATAAGGTTCAAATTGCTCGTCCAGTTTTTGAGAGCTTTCCCTATTGATGATAGACGAAGAGGTCTGCTGTTTGCAGTCTCAGACTTATCAGTAATAGTATTGAAATCACCATCCAGGATTAGGTTTCCTTTTTGGATGCTATTAACTAGATTTATATGTTTCCTTACTGTGGATATTCCTATGCCTGGAAACCAATAAGTGTTGACTAAGGTCCAAATTCTGTTGTTAAATTTGACTATTACTATGGTTAGAAGACCTTCCTTGTCTTCATATTTAAATATAATTTGTGGCATAATAGCACTTTTTCCATAGTATTATTGTGCCTCCTGTTTTATTCTTAAAAGGGGAATGTGATACAATTGAGAATTCCTTAGGGTTCCAAATACATTTATCATCTACCTTAAAGTGGGATTCCTGTATAAAAACAACTTGAGCCTTGTTCAGTTTTAGATATTTTAAAAGGTATGTTCTTTTCCCTGGGTTATTTAATCCATTAGCTTTTAGTCTAAGTATCTTTAATTCCATTTAGGCTGTGTCTTTTAAGTAGTTTTTTATGCTAAAAATAAACAGTTCTGAGTGTAGTGATATAACATATTTACTTTTAGTAGGGTAAGAATTGAATTCTGTAGGTATTCTTTCCAAAATCATGTAAAAAGGAAGGTTTGATTTAGGCCAGTTAATTATAAAAAGTGAGAGGTTATAATTAAAAGTCTGTTTCTTAAAGAATAAAATGATAAAAAAACTCTTCAAACATGGGGTAAAATTCACCCCTAATCTGATAGGTAATAAGTATTCTATCAGATTATCCATCAATCCAAAATGAAAATAACCAAGTGAGCTTGAGCTCCTAAGATAATACAGGAGAAATCTAATAACATATTTTAAATATATTGAGTTTCTTGAAGCACATTCAAGTTATAATGAGTTTCAGGATATCTTAATAATCAGAGCTATGCTATTTTGAGCCATTTCCTCTTAATTAATAAATATATATTTTAATATAAACTAAGAATGATGGGTATGTATAGTTGTAGCTGACATGTTACAATAGATATGTGAGTGTGTATGTCAGCGTCCGATATCAACTATGAGCTTCTAAAACATTTGTTGGAAGAGTCGATATGTAGATAATTAGCTGAGGATCAACTAGAATGTATTAATTAATACTTTTTTTTATTGCATGTTGTCCTTGTTTAAAACTACTATAAACCTCAGATACCTTCATATAAGTTGGTTAATTATTTTGAGAGAAAGACTATGGTCATAATCAGAGGAAATGGCTCTAGGTGCTTCTCCATCTGAAATCTTAATTTCACAAACAATTTAAGTAAAAATCATTAAATATGTCACATACAGGTAAACTAAATGACTTTTATAACAATTTATGTCACTTAAAATCTAGTATTTTGTTTGTGTCTTTCGGCTTTTCCCCTTTAGGGGTCGCCACAGCGGAACTCCGGTCCGTTAATGATTGGCAGTTGATTTTTACATACCAGCTTGCCAGGCTTGACGCACAACATTCAACGAAGGTACGCCCATTCGCGCATGTCTCCACACAGAAGATGCTCTAGCTGAGAATCGAACCGGACAGCGTCTTACTGTGAGGCGACAACGCTACCGCAGCACCACCACCACGGGTATAAATCTAGTATTAAAGTTGAAAATTTGATACATTCTCAAAAAAAAAATAGTGTATTCAAAAGACTGGGTTCCAACAAAGGTTAGAACATCAATGGCATCTGGATTGCACTATTATTCCTTGAGTCTGGTTATAAAAAAAAACTTTGAGTATCTTTATGCCATAATGAGAATTTGAAATTTTTAAATTAGGAAGCGAAGAGTTAAGATATAATATTTAAAGTTAATATCAACCTAAGTTTCATTCAGAAGACATCTATTTTAAACTAGGTAACCAATTAAAATATACTTAAATCATTGTTTCATTAAAAGATTATAGTATGCTTCGATTCTGTATAATGCTTGGACAACTAATATCTATATACATTAGTACAATACCAAACAAAATGTCAATGCAAAACAAGTATCAAACTTGGTCATCTTTAAAAAAGTCATAGTTGATAAGAAACTGTTAGAAATGTGGGATATCACAATCCATGAAACAACACATAATATAAATCAAAATGAGCATGTTTGTAAGTGTACTGCTTTTAGATCCTATAATAGGGAATGCTATACATGTCACCCTTGTCATTACTGACAGCTTGAATACATAAATTAAATACAGTTTCAGCCAGACAGGTGAGATCTGAACAGATTTTAGGCTTATGCTAAGATATCTCTGCATATAGTATTTTCTAAACAAAAGTGTCAGTACTTTAATATATTTCAGATCAGTGAGTACAATAGTTGATTGACTGAACACATGAATAAAATTGACCAGATGATGAAAATAATGATTAAAATACACTTCCGGCTTGTTGTTGGTGTAATTGTTACATAAGCAGTTTTCATTAGTTACAATAGATGACAGTTGTAGTACACAGTGAAAAGTATTAAACAAAAAGAATATCATTTCCATAATTCGTTCATTAATTTAAATGTGATTCCCCTTTAAGAGAGGCTGTGAGAGTGGTACGTAGTTACGTGACATCGCTTTACAAGAAAATGACCATCGTGCATATGTTAATCCCATTTAAACTTCACATGTGTGGAATTATTTCATCAAAAGAAGCCAGGTACATGCAAGAAATGAATAAGAAAGAGAGAAAATTATTAGCAAGAGCAATAGAGTGGGAGGAAATGTCAGATTTGTGTCATTGGTTTGATTTAGTAGAATTTAATGTAGCTTTCTTCCATTTCCTGCTTTGGTCTACTAATACCTGGAAGAATTACATAGCTTATGGTACAGGGGAAAGTACCAGGCTGGGAGAAGTGTTGTCATAGGTAATAGAGCTGCATAAACTATTAGTGATGAATCGCATAGAACAGCAGCTGATTTAAACAGAGTCAGTGCAGCTCGGGTGTGCGTATATGCTCGAGACAAGACATCTGGAGACAATAATTCAAACAGAAAAGAAAACTTTTTTTTTTCTTCTCAATTCTCACTGCCTTTTGAGGAAAAAATAATAATAAAATGAAATAGCTTAATACCCATGCTTGCTAACTTCGTTAGTGACAATGACCAGATGTGAATTAGTTAAGTAACATCTTAGTAAAAAACCCTTTTTTTTTTACTAAAAATAAGCATTCATAAGTACTTTAAAGGATTCAAGACTATAATAAATAAATAAATAAATAAATAAAATAAAATAACACAATAAATTCACTAATTCAACACTTTAAAAAGGTGGGATATAAATAGTAACATATAACCACTAATAAAGCATTTTTCGAATTCAAAAGATAAGGAAGGCTGTAAGATAGATAGGGTAAGCATTTTATGTGTATAGGCTAAATATGTGATAAGTGGAGAAAGGCATGAGGCAAGACAGCAGATCAATGTCACTTATAATATGGATATTATTAAATATAGAAACAAAAATTAATACAAACACTTTTTCCTTTTTTTATCTCTCTGTCCAAAAAAGTATGACTCGGGATTTGTCAGTTGCTTTGAGAGGTTTTGAGGAAGTATAACTTTTAAGGTCTGTTTTCTGCTTCTTTTTCCCCACTTCCTGCCAGTTATTTTTCTCAGGAGATCTTTTTAGTGTAGAAGAACTTGCCCAGTCCATTTCATCCGGGATGGAGATGATGTTGTTATTTTTAATGAATGAGACAGTTTCTTCAATGGAGTTAAAGGTTTTCATATCATTTGAGTAGAAGATCCTTATCTTTGCTGGATATAGAAGATGGGTTTTTATTTTGTTTTGTTTCAGTAGTTTTACTAGAGGTCAGCTTTTCTTCCTTTGTTTTAATACCCTTGAAGAATAGTCATTATCAAATCTAATCTGCTGTTGTTTATAAGTAAGTGGGCTTTTCCTCCAGGCAGTTTTAAGGATAAGGTCTTTGTCCAGATAAGAGAGAAATGTAACTATTATGGATTTTGGAGAAGAAGAGGTTGTAGAAGACATTGGTTTCCCTACTGCTCTATGGGCTCTTTCAATGTCAGATAAACCTTCATTCAAGCCAAGAAACTCAGGGAGCCAGGAATTAAGGAATAAAATAATGTCATCACCCTCTATCTTTTTAGGGAGACCAAATATTCTTATATTGTTTCTTCTTTCTCAGTTTTCCAGGTCATCTAGTTTGTTAGTTAACCATTTATTTTGTTGGGAAAGAGGTTCAACCTGCGTCTCATCTTCTCTGAGTCTGTTATCGATGTCAGTAATTGAAGTTTCCATATCAGATATTTTGCTTTGTTGTTGATGGAAAATCTCTTTTAAAATGTCAGTTTGCCTTTGACAGATTTATTTTAGACTTTCAAGCCTGTCATTGAACTTGTCCATTTTTAGAGATAAGTCCTGCAGAGTGACAGACATAATTGAATATCCGTCTTCAATGATGTGTCGGAATTCTTTTTGAAGCTCATTTTCAATGAGTTGTTCTTTCTCCAAAGTATTTTGACAGGAAATTTTTTGAATAAATACTTCAAAGTTGGTAGAAGTTTAGAAAAATTAATTGTTGAGATAGTTATCCAGTTTTCAGGAAGATTGAGTTATTTATTTTCCTGTAATTTGGTGTAATATAAGGAGCTCAAAAAAAATGCTGTTACCAGTTGGCCATTCAGGCTCCGCCCCCACCTCCAGCAATTTTGATCTACCCAAGTTAAAATTCTTTGATATCTACTTGAGGTATAAAACTGTCTATGCAAACGCGTCCAAGCACAAATCCTAAACCTTCTGGATTTTTGTTGCATACTTGAGGACCATATATAACTCTTTCCATTCTTCTTAGGTAAATTACCTTTCCAGTCTCTCTTCCCAATCTTTTCAAACTTCCTCTAATTGATTCTTATTGTTATCATGAAAAATATTTTATATGTACTACTAAATATCTCTTTTTAACAACTGCTTCTATCCTAGACACAATTAAAACTCTGCAATAGATTGTCTTTTACTTAGCACTTCCCTACCCTTACTATTTGCCTATATTCTATCATTTCATGGAATGGAAAACAGCCTCTAACCTGTAGTCCAAACTTCTGCTTGGCTTCATCTCACTCTATTAATTTTCTCTTTCTAGTTATTTGCCCCCAGTACCTTGGTTCCTTTGCTATTTTCTTCCAATAATATCCATCGCCCTTTTGCCTATTTTCTGCACCCTTACTTGTAGTCATCCTTATTAGTGAAATCTCCTTTCTCCATTCCTGGGTTGGCTTAGTTGTTAGAATACATTCAGCCGCTTTATGAATGTAATTTTCTGTATGATTTTTAAAATTCTCCTTAAAGGCCTGCATTCAAAATTCTGCTATTTTGTCAATTGCTGTAAACTTAAAATGCAGTCTATCTTTCCAGCTGCCATCCATCCTATTCTGTGGAACATGTTCCAACACAAAAAACAAATAGCATTATGCAAGTTCTAAAAAAAGGTTTTTATAGCTTTCTGCATAAAGTTCCTGAGGGAGGTGTTTTAGAGCTTTAGCTTGGTAATTTTGGGCACTGTAAATGCTTTGGGTTGTAAAACCTTCCTACCAATCACTGTTCATAGGCTCATAAGTTCATAGAAGCTCACTAGGCTAATGGCCAAAGAGCCCTTACAAGCCTAGTCATATTTATCCACAGTTACCTCAATTGTCGGTAGTTAGGTGAGTGAAGTTTGCAGAGGTAAGGGTCTATGGTAGTTAATAGTAACTTCCTCTGTCCAGTAGGGACATAGGCACCACCTCAGGAGTGAAGTTGTGATCACCCATCCATTGATCTAGGTTGCATTTGAAGAGGGTGAGGGTGGTACTTTGTTTCACATAAATTGGAAACTTGTTCCAGAAAAGTGGCAGTCTCTGGGAGATGCATCTATCTCTCCAGCATGAACTGTTCATGTCAGAGGGTCTGGTTAAGAACCCTGGAGTGAATGACCCTCATGCAGTTTGATTTACAAATGTGTAGCATTTCCATTAGGGGCGAGTCAGAGACTGCCCTGTAAGCTAGGCAAAGGTCACCCCTTAGCAACCTGTGGGAGACAGAATTCATTGATAGGGCTTTCAGTCTTTCTGCATAAGATTTGTTTTGTGTACCCTGTAATTTCTTGGTGAGAAACCTTTGTGGTCTCTGCAATTGTTGCAGGTGTCTGGTGAGGTATATGCAAAAGGGAGCATTGTACTCAGTTATTGGTCTGATAAAGGCCAAGTATAATAGAATTATAACATCCTTAGATCTAGATGTGATGCCTTTACTTATAAGCTGTGCCACATAGAAGGATTTCATTACTACTGTGGATATGTGGTGGTCAAAGATCAGGTTGCTATTAACCTGAGTACCCATATCACGTACCACTGTGTCTACACTTAGGGGTGCTGTCTACAATGTGATTAGCTGGGGTGTTGGCTTTCCCAAAAGGAATAATAATGCTTTTTGTTTTTGCATTTAGCTTTATTCTGTAGCTTTGGCACTAATTATTTGTCTGCATTAACCCTGTCTGCGGTATATTAACATCATTGGGGGACTCAGTGATTGCTGCCAATTTGCAATCGTCAGTGAACTTGGTCAGCCACAGGCTGTCCAAGTTTGCCTGGACTTCTGAGAAATAAAATCTCCACAGTAAGGGGCCAGCATAGAACCTTGTGGTATACCACTTGTGATTGGACTTTTGTTAGAGGTGAAGTCACCCACTTCAACAGTATGTATCCTGTCTGTGAGCCAGCTGGCTACCCATCTGGTAATGTAGGGGTGAATTCTCAATTGGGAGAGTTTCTCTATACTACCTTAGTGGGGGATTGTGTCAAATGCCCTGACTAGGTCAAGATAGGTAGTATGTACTGTCTTTCCCTCATCCAGGAACTTGGCGACTTTCTCGAGGAAGTCAACCATGTTTAAGAGGCATAATCTACATTTAATGAATCCAAACTAGGTTGGGTCCAGAGATTATAGATTACTTATGTCCTTGATAATAAGATCCATAATGATTCTTTCCATGTCCTTGCAGACGAGGCTAGTCAAGGTTATGGGACTATAATTCCCAGGGTCAGTTGATGATCCCTCTTTGTGCAGAGGGATTATTGTTGCTGTCCTCCATTCTGCCAGAACATAGCCAGTTTGTAGGCTGTTTGTTAAACAGGGATCCAAGTAGGTCTGTTAGGTCATATTTTAAGTTGTTTAAAAGAACCTGAGATGTTGTCTGGTCCCATTGATGTCATGCTTTTGGCTTTGGAGAATGCTGAGATGACCTGCTCTCTTGAGATAATATATTTTGGGGGATGACTGAAGGGACGGGGGGGGGGGGTTTGCTCCAAATCTGTCAGCTAGCAGGCTCATTATTACCTTCGGTTGAGTAGGAGTGCTGCCATCCACAACCAGTTCAGCGCATAGCTGAGTATTCCATTTTAGATTTCAGACACAGCTAAAGAATGCTTTATGATTATCCTTAACTAGGGAAGCTAATTTTGCTTTGTAAGTAGCTTTGAAGGACTTGACAAGATCTCTAATTTGTTTGTTTATGCTAGACAGGGAGTTCTTCCTCTGCTGAGACAGTTCCCTCTTGTTCTTGGACATTAGTTTCTTTTTCTTGTTGTATAATCTGTTTATACTAGGGGTCCACCAGAGTGGCTTGTTTTTTTACAAGACCTGGTTTTAATCCAGTCAGGTACAGCTGATTCTATACAGCTGCTTAAGTGGTTATACAGGCCATTGATGTACACCCCTGCATAGGAGTCCATGTTATCTGTGTTTGAGGGGGCTTTGAAACTTCTTATACCATCACTTAGTAGGAGGTAGTTCGTCTTTGAAAAATGTTTATAGGACCATAGGAAGTTACTAGGCTATTGGCCCTGAGGCCCTTATAAGCCTAGCCAAGAGTTTAGCCCATGTTTAGACAAGTCAGCACCCAAAGACCCTGTCCAGCAGGGACACAGGTGTAATCACAGGGGTGTATTTTCTGTTTCCCATTCAGTTGTCCAGAATGCACTTAAAAAGGGATAATGAAGTACTCTGCTTGATGTGCAGAGGTAGTCGATTCCACAGATGGGGGAGTCTCTGGGACCCAAATCTGTCCCACCAAGTCCTGTTGATGTCACAGACCAGGTTGGGGTCGTGTATGTAGGTTACTTGAGTGGAGCGTGACTTGTGGATATGCAGCAGTCCCATCAAAGCAGGGTCTGAGATTGCTTTGTATACCAGATAGAGGTCACTTCTGAGGAGTCTGTATGAAACTGAGTAGTTGGACAGGGCTTTTAGTCTATCTGTGTAAGGTACATGTTTGAGGCCCTGGATTCTCCTGGTGAGGAAAGCTCTGTGGTCTCTCCAGCTGCTGCATGTGCTTTGTGAGACACATGCTGAAGGAGGCATTGTACTCACTAATTGGCCTTATAAGGGAAGAATATAGGAGTGTTATGACCTCCTTGTCCCTGGATGAGATACCCTTACTTATGAGGTGGGCCATGTAGAAAGCTTTCCGTACAAAGGAAGCAACATGGTGGTCAAATGTCAGGTTGATATCAACTTGGGTGCCCAAATCCCTCATGACTGATTGCATGCTTAGGACATTGTCATTAATGTGATAATATGTGGGGATGTCACTCTCCCCAAAGGGGATGATGATGCATTTTTTTGGCATTCAGCTTGAGGCCATGTTTCTGGCACTAGTCATTTGTTTGGGTAAGACCATCTTGGAGGACATCCACATCACTTGGGGATTTGATGACCACACCCAGCTTGCAGTCATCTGCAAACTTGGTCAGCCATAGCTCACTGATTTTGGCCTGCACCTCAAAGAAGTATATCCCAAATAACACAGGCCCCAAGGCTGATCCCTGGCATACACCACTTCTTACGGGTTTACTGCTTGAGGTGGCATCCCCTATTTTGATTGGGTGGGTTCTATCAGTGAGCCAGTTTGCTACCCATCTGGTAACATATGGATTGATGCCTAGATGGGAGAGTTTATGTATTATTCCCGAGTGGAGAACAGTTTCAAAGGCTTTGGCCAGGTTAAGGTAGGTGGTGTACACCGTCTTCCCCTTCCATGGCCTTGGTGACTGTCTCAAAGAAGTTGATCAGATTTAACAGACATGACAGCCCCTTGACAAAGCCAAAGTGTATGGGGTGGAGTGTTTGGAGATTCCAAATGTCACTGTTAATGAGGTCCATGATAATCCATTCCATGGCCTTGTAGATCAGGCTAGTTAGGCTGATGGGTCTATAATTTCCCAGATCAGTGGATGCTCCACCTTTGTGTAAAGGGATGACAGTGGCTGTCCTCCACTTGGCTGGGACAAAGTTGGTACTCAGGCTTTGTTTGAATAGGGTGTCTAATGGTGCTGCAAGTTCATGCCTGAGTTCATGTAGGATGCAACCTGGGATATTATCGGGTCCCATAGAGGCTGTATTTATTGCCTTTGAGAGGGCAGTGATGACCTGTTCCCTAGAGATAAGGGGATGGTGCAGGTACTGGGGATGTCCTGATTTACTGATGGGGGACAAAGGAGTGAAGTTTTCACTGAATCTGTGAGCCAGTAGGTTGGCTATATCTACAGCATTTGTGTATGTGGTGTCCTTGACCACCAGTTCTGAACAGATCTGGGTGTTTCCTTTGAGATTGGGGACATATGTGAAGAAAGCCTTATGATTGTCTCTAGTAGATGTGGCCAATTTGGACTCAAAGTTGGCTTTAAAGGATTTCACTAGTGCTCTTATTTGCTTATTCAGGCTAAGGTTCATAGGTTCATAGGTTGATGCTAGGCTATCTGCCCTAGGGCATTTATAAGCCTAGCCAGAGTGTGTTTGACTTTTGCCACCCTTTTAGATTAGCTGACTGTGCCTCTGTATAGTAGGTCACAGAAGGTAGCCCTTTTAAGGTTAGTTTACTGTACCTCTGTCAAGCAGGTACACAGAAGAGATCCCAGGGGTAAACGTACGATCTCCCATCCACTCGTCAAGATTTCCCTTGAAGAGGGTCAGTAAGGGGCTCTGCCTAACATGGATTGGGATTTTGTTCCAGAGTGTGGGGAGCCTCTGGGATATGAAGGAGAGATTACTTCCAATCGGACACCTGTTCCTTCTTGGTCCTGGCCAGCAATTTGTTTCCTTTTGTTATATAGTTTATTTATTGCATATGTCCACCAGACAGGTTTACTCTTCATTGCAGAGGTTGATTTTGTCCTGTCAGGCATTCCTGATTCCATGCATTTATATAAGTGCATGTATAGTACTTTGGTGTGGATTTGGACATTGATGCCAGTTCCTACAGAGGAGGAGGGGGCTGTGAAACTGTTTATACCATCCCTCAGAGGGTTGTAATCAGCTCTGGAGAGTTTTTTTTTTGTTTGACCCTAGGTAGAGGGGGATCAGGGGAGATGCTGACTTTGAAAGTGACCGCTTTATGGTCGAATCTTACCAGGGAGGATGATACCATAGGGGAGCTGCAGTAGTTACTCATGTTGGTTAATACCAAGTCCAAGATATTATCACCTCTTGTGGGGGTATTGACTAACTGTTCCAAGGCATTTATATTAATAAAGCCGAGGAATATCTGGGCATTTGTGTTCTGGCATGAATAGTTTTTCCAATCTATGGTTGGGTGGTTAAAGTCACCCAGGATCAGGGTAAAGGGTTGAATCTTGATAGATTTGAAGAGGTCCAGATAGGTGGAGTGGGCATCTTGAGTAAAACTGGGGGCCTGTAGCTAGCTATGATTTGAATAGGGGTCTTGTTAATGGTTAACTGCACTTGAAGTGCCTCCTGTGTGTCATACTGTTTGACCAGCCTGGATGTGTGTGTGGCTTTAATATATCTTGAAACCCCACCTCCTTTGGCTTTGCTGCCCACAGTTTGGGGTCTGAATGTATGGTAGGATGAGTAACCAGATAAGGCTGGGGTGCTCTCCGCAGCTTTGAACCAGGTTTCTCTGACTGCACAAATTTCAGCATCTTCCAGTGTTAAGAATACTTGCAATGAGTGCAATTTTATGTTTAGACTCCTAGTGTTTAGTAGCATGACCTTTAATTTGCACGTTGTTGAAATTTGTATGTTAGTTGTAATGACCTCATGACTTTTCCTAAAAAAGGCACTATGAGGAAGGCAAAGGCCTTTGCCAGAAGCCTATAGCCTAAGAGAGACAGATGCGGGCCATCTCTAGCAAATCATTGTGGTCTGTCGATCATATCTTCCCAGGCTGTCAGGTACAGGATCCCCCTTGAATGACACCAGAAACTAAGCCAATTGTTAAAGTCAATCATTTTCTGTTTGTATTAAGGTATCATTCTGGGTGACAGTAGAATGCTGCTTAAGGCTTGGCACATACCTGCCTGGGACAGATATTCAGCGAGCTCAATCATGTCTCTCTTCATATAGTCCAGGGAGGTATGTCTCAAGTCATTCACCCCAACATGGACTTGACAGAGTCATAACAGTACCTGTTATTGAGAGACTTCAGTGCGTGTGTGATATGGTGGATTCTGGCACCTGACAGACAACTAACTGTGACTTTCTCCTTATCCAGCCTGGTGAGAGGCACATCTGTATGTCTCACAATGGAGTCTCCTATGACTAATATGTTGGGTTTATGGTTAGGCCTTAGTGGGTGCGAGACACAGGTGTATGGACTATGCGTGGTATGTGGTGTGAAGGGTTGTGGAGTTTGCGTGTGTTTTTGCCTCTGAGGTCTCCTTTGTTTGAGTTTGTTTTTGTTGAGAACCTCCGCATACATGAGTGTGTGTTGTGTAATTGTGGGTGGTGTTTGAAGTGCAATGATTGTATTGACAACCTTCTCAGTGCCGGATATACTGGCTTGTGAGGGAGAGAGCTTAGACTCTAGGTTCTTAATGGAATTGCATCTGTCACAAATTGTGCTAGGTTGTAGTAGTAGATGGTTGTCCATAGACATGAGGCAGTTGCTGCACTGTCTCAGGATGCCCATATCAACCAGGCTGGCAGGAGAAACTATTGGAAATTGTCCATCCATATTTGTCAGAATCTGAGGAAGAGAGGCCAGGGAGAGCTAAGGGGTAGGACTAAAGCCCAAGTGCTTAAACCAAATCTAAGAGGCTTAAAATAACACTTTCAATTTAAACAGGCTAAAAATAAGCAGTAATAAATGCAGCAGAAAAGATGAAATTGAACATTTTAGAGAACAAGTAGCAGAAAAAGCAAGATGAAGTAATAGAGTAGGAGAAGAAAACACAAATACTGTAAAAGCAGTTGAATAAAGTTTTTTTTTTTTTAGTAAAGTGGAAAGGTAGAAAGGGGTAATAGAAGATAATTCACGGTTAGGAAACTAAGGGGGTTGGCCTTCCCAAATGTTCTTTCTGTCATAGATAGAATAAGCTAATGAGACTGGACTGGGAGAAGTGTCCCAGATTAAATTTACAGTAGGGGCAGGCAACTGCAAAGCCACCAAGTTTAAGAACAAGACAGCAATACACATGGAGGGTGAGAAACTATACTACAGTTACTAGCGACACTATTTTAGGCAGAAAACCCTACAGAAATGTTTATCACAGCAGAAAAACAGCAGTGAGATACTAAATGAAAGTTTTAAACAGAAAAAGGAGCAAGGAGACTCTAGAGAATGCTTTTAACTGCAAACAAATCAGTTATATGATACACCCCTTGGCATTTACACTGATTAGCATTATTGAGCTTGATGGGGTATCTGGTCTTATAATTACATCAAACAAGACTGATTTATGGTCTGATCTTACAAGGGACAACATCACATGGGGGGTGCAATTCTCTCTCATGTTAGTGAGTACAATGTCCAAGACATTTGAGTCTCTAGTAGGTGTCCTGACCAGCTGCTCCAGAGCACTTGTACTGACAAAGTCCAAGGGCCAGCATGTTTTTGGTCGTATATGTTTCCCAGTCGATGGTAGGATAATTAAAATCACCCATGAGTAGGGTGTTGAGCTGTGTGGCAAGTGACTCCAGTAAGTCCAGGTATGCAGTATGCTTTTCCTGTTTCATGGTGGAGGAACTATAGCTAGCTATGATGTGGAAGGGGGCTTTGCCTATAGTTAATTGGACATGCTATTTATTTGCAGTGCTTCATGAAGCATGGGTCAGGTCTATATACATTGTGAAGACCTGCTCACCTTTTTTGTTAGCAACTGGGTGACTAACTAAAGCTGACACCATACCGGTAGCAGCAGTTCAGTAGGCAAGCATAGTTGCACTTTGTGGTGGTTGGGTTTTGCAAATCAGTAAATGGAGACCAAAATCTCATTTGGAATGGAATCTGAAGTATAATAATAACAATAACAATAATAATTATAATTGTGTCATCCCTGCTCTGGGCCAGTAGTCACAGAATCTCCATCCTCGCCACTGTGAGGAAGTTCACTTGGAACAAAAATGGATACACACAGTATTTCCAGATGCAGCTCTCTGCATCAAGCACAGTTTCACTTAAGAGCACACAGGGAACACACTCAGTCTGGGGGTTTGGTTTCTCTCTCTCTCTCTCCAGGCCCCCAATAAGACTCTCCACTGGCACAACTGTAGAGTTGACTCCTCAGCTGAGTGTTCCAAGCCAAGTCTTCCACCACTCTCTCTGTGAAACCAGTGCTCTGTGTCCCTGCTCCAAGTAGCTAATACACAAACTCTTTGAGATTTGATTTTCACACACACACACACACACACACACACACACACACACACACACATGGGAGAAGCTTATTATTGTGAAGATGCGAAAGGAGTTAGGAATTAATGCATTTCTCTAATATTTTGGAGAGTGGAGATAAAATATTTATAGGCATATGATATGGGATTTTTTTTCCCAGATGGCAGGGATGTAGCTTTCTGTAATTGATTGGTTTATAAGTATAGATTCATAGTATGCTATAGCATCTGCTGCAAGTCTGAAATAGTCTGGTGGCAGGTATTAAGCAGTTGGTGTGGAATTTTAAGTTTTAGGGGGTATTTTTTGATAGAAGAGACAGATATTGATTGGAGGAAGAAAGTATTTTGGTGGGTTTCATACTGTTTGGGATAGTAATGCTGGTTGTTGATTTGTTGTTAAATAGGGAGAGGACAACGTGTATGAAATGTGTATTGAAATGGGTAGCTATAGGGACTGGAGCAGTTTGAAGTAGTTGGTGAAGGAATCATTGTTTGGCCGGGATGTAGTGGTTGTCTTAGGGCTTGGAAAATATTTAGTTTTGTCTGATTTGATTTTTTTTTTTTTTAGAGAAAATACTGCCATTTTTTGTGTTTTAGAAGTAAACCATGCTTTCTAAGCTTGTTCTCTGTTTTGCATGAGTTGTCCGGTTTATCTTGTGAGCCTCACAGCAGGGCTGGATTTAACTAGCTTTGGTCTGATGGACACTAGTTCATTTAGTATGTTAAAGAATGTGTTGTTAAAATGAGTTCCAGAATAATCTAGGGGTAAGTATTTTAGGATGTCCCTGTTGTATTTGTTGAGGTAGCTAATCATTATTGAAGAAGGAGAGTGTACACACATTATTATAGATCATGTGTTAACAGAGGCGCTGGAAGCTGTTGAAGACTGGGGGGGGTGGAGGGCAACAGGGTCACTTAGTGATCTAAAAAGGGCAATTTTTTTAAAACTATTTAATACCACAACATAGGTTCACTTGGAGGACATTTTAAGCTAAGCCAATTTCCATTTTGGTGCTTGAATTAACATGTCCTGATTGGTCTTACCTATCCCACGGCTGATAATTGTATATTAGCCCTAGTGAGAATAAATGTGATCACACTATAGATAATTTGAGGGGACCCATGTAAAGGATGCAGCATTTAGGAACTGCCTCTATTCATTAGTGGCATGAGGGGCAATCCTGGAGTACATTTTCTATTACCCATCCTTAGATCCAAGTTGCATTGGAATATGGACAGGGATGAGCTTTGTGTTACTTGAATTTATAGTCTGTTCTGGATATATATCCATCTCGCCACAACATTCAGTTTAGATACCTGGACTGAGTATTTCTGATGCCATTTGACCTGCTGATGTTCAGTAGGTCCATCTGTATTAGGTCGGAGTATGCCTCGTATGCCAGATATGTCATCTCTAAGTACTCTGTAGGATACTGAGTATAGTGATAAAAATTTGAGGTGGTCTATGCAAGACCTGTTGTTTAGGACTTGTATCCTTTTAGTAAGATATCTCTGTGGGTATTCCAATTGTTGCATGGGTCTGGACAGATACATACCAAAGTGGGCATTATACAAAATGACTGACCTAATGAGGGCTTTGTAAAGTGGGACAATAACATCTCTAGATCTAGTCACAATCAATTTGTTTATAAACTGTGCAATATAGAAATACTTTCTTATAACTCTGGGCACATGTTGGTCAAAAGTTAGGTCACTGTACTCATAAGTTCCCAAATGGCAAACAACTAGGTCAGTTCTCAGGGGGCATTGTCAGTTTGGCAGGTCCCTGGAGTACATGACTTCCCAAAAGATACGATAATGTATTTCTTGGAGTTTAGTTTCAGTTCATGATTCTGGCACCAGTTATTGTTTGGGACAAACCTTCCTGCATGATGGCTAAGTCATTTGGGGATTCAATAACTGCTCCTAGCTTGCAGTCATCTCATACTTAATTGGCCAAAGCCCTTTGGTATTTCCTTTTATTTTTGAGATGTATATGCCAAACAGAGAAAATCTCAGCAGCAAACCCTTGGGGACACCATTGGTGACTAGTCTCTTCGCCTATTATGATCTGCTGTATCCTGTGAGCAAGCATACATGTATACATTCTTTGATTCACCTTCCTGATTGTATTACATTATATTCCTTGTATAATACAGCACCACTTGTTAGAATGTGCTTTACATTTGTAGTTTGGAACAGTCTTCTTGTAAGCAATGAAATAAAATGTATGAACTAATAATGACAAAGCTACCCATTTCAGAAAATATCAGCCATAAAAGGCCACTAAAACTTCTGTCATTACAATCCACCAATATCAGTAAATATACAAAATCTCTGCAGAAGTAAGTCATCTAAATAATTCCACATTAAAGGGATCTGTAACTAATGAAGAGGTTGCTGCTAGCTATTTCATTGTTTCATCTAGAAATAAAGTGCCTGTTGCCCTTGAAGAATAAATTGTCTATGCTACATTAAGAAATGATAAGCTGGTATTTTTACAATGGGGAATGGATGGCAAACTGAAAATGGGTTCATAGTTACTAGGTAACTCTGCCAAAGGAAGACATTCATAGGACTGCAGCATCCACTCCCATTAAAGTACAACACAGTACAGTATCAGCAATCCATCTGCATACTGTGGGAGTAGTGCCCACAACCTTCTGCATCAAAAGCAAGTATACTACCTGCTGTGCTACTAACAATGCAAATAACTTAGCATACGTGGCATTAAACTTCTCTTCCCTGAAACGCTCAGCGCCTTGTAAAATCCACTTGATGATCAACTGAATCTCTTAGCTTTGCAGCACAAGAAATCTGAAAAAAGCCAAAATTTATTTGGGGGCAAAGGCCCAAAACCAGGGACGCATTTTAAATATTGGATGTATAATCTTAGAAAATTGCTAAAATAAAGTTTTGTGTTACCGTGTGTAAGATAGTAAGACTGAAACCTAAAGAGCTATCATTATTTAGTGAATTTATTTCTCACTGATTTGCCAGAAAAATACAAATTTTAAGAGGAACAGACCAAAGGTATGAACCAAATATTCTGTGAAAATCTGAACAGTGGAGAGCTATGGACTCATCTCCCTGAATCACAAGTGATGGTATGGGTAGGGAATTCAGGCTCTTGTCCGAGCCTGAGTAACCACCAGGTATATCTAACTGGGGCATTTTACACACACACACACACACACACACACACACACACACACACACACACACACACACACACACACACACACACACACACACAGGAGCAGCATAACTCCTCTAAATAAAAGAACAAATCTCTCCTTGCTGGCATGATTCTGGCTCTGGCAGAACGAATGGAACAGCAGCAGCAAAAGTCCTGTAACACAGAGCAATAAGAGAGCAAGAACAGCTAGTTTAGTTAGTTAGTTTGATTTCTGCACACAAATCCACATTAGTGTGAAAACTCCATTTCATTAATTTTTCTAGACAGGTCTTGCAGCTGTAAAAGTGTGGGGGGGCTCCCCCTCCTATTGGCTCTATGGTTCTGGCACCCATGTGTGTTAACGTGCATGATTAGATTGTCTCACAGCAAAGGTCACTTGATAGTCACTGATAGTGTCGGGCAGGCAGCAAAGGTCAGTTGATAGTCACTGATAGTGTCAAACAGGCCGCCAGCAGTGTTAATTTTGTTATACGTGGTAGTAAGGATCCAGTCTAATGTAGACCCTGTATTACTGCATTTGTTTATTTTAACAGCAGTAGTGATAATTTGAGTAAAACAAAAGAGATTGGTGGAGAGTGTGGGACAGTCAGAGTTGATAGGTAGTCTTTATTAACATCACCTGTGGTTATGGTTTCCTTGTTAATATTATGAGAGATCCAAAACAGGATTTCTTCTAGTAATGAGAAATTGTTTTCAGGATGGATATAGATGGCAGTGATGCATATGCTCTTGCATTTGTTGATTTTCAGGATTGAGAGAGAATTATTTCAGTAACAGGAAAGTTAGAGTGGGTGAGAGGATAGGAAGTGATTTCAAGGTGTTTTTGTATATCACAGCCATGTCACCAGCTTTGTTAAGCTGCCTGTCATTTATAATGATGTTACAGCCTGGGAAAGAATTTTGTGATCTTAATTAGCTGGTTTTAGCCAGGTTTATGTGGCTATTAATATGTCAGGTATGTATGAACTTATATAGGCATATAACTGTGATAGATTATTGTAGATGTTCTTAAGATTTAAGTTCATCAAAGGTAGACAATTACCTTGGTTGAGTGGAAGAGCAGCACTGGGCCAGCTGAAGTGGTAGAGCTGCACGTGTGTAGAAAGGGCCCAGGATTAGGATGTATATCGCCATCAAGAGCAAGCTTAGATGAGAGGTATATTTAGTGAAATACTTTTTTTTATATTTAGTATGTGTGTAGTGTGGATTCTTTAGTATATTTGTAATTAAAGAAAGTCTGGGATGTGATAGAGTATAAGCTGTGTGACACTGCAAGGTGACAGGGGGATGATTTAGAATTGTAGTAGTATTCTGGAGATGACAGTCAGTTTGGGCAACAGTGGAGTGTGACAAGATGTGGCATAGGGAAGAATAGATAGTAATAGTAGAGAGAGTAAGCAAAAGGGCAGCGTAATGTAGTTATAGTAGAGAAAAGTAGGTTTGAGGAATTTAATAGGGGTGGTCAGTATAATGATTTAAAGTATTGCTGTTAAAATTGATAATAATAAGGGGAGGACAAAAAGCAGAGTGAGGAAGGAAGGGCCAAAAGAAAGTTAGTGTGATGTAATATACGTATGTTAAAGAGAGAAGAGCAAATATGGTGGCTGTAATGTATATGACTGATTATATATATGGAGTGGGTGAGCTAAGGGATTATAAAGGTAGCTGTAGTGCGGGTTGGAATTGGGAGTAGGGTAGGGGAGAGAAGTGAGCATGAGTCAGGCACAGGCAAATGGAGCAGGCCCCAGACCCTTAGGCCAACTGCATGGCGAAAAACAATCAATAGGGTGGGCACTGCTAGAGTTTGTACGCAAGTAAGTAAGGATGCTTACTAGTGTAAATGCAAAAGTAAATCTTAGAACATGTATTATTAAAAGTAATAGAATAAAAATAATAAAGGGTAGAAAAACATAATAGTAATACAGTAAATAGTTATCAGTGAAACTTCTGGGCATGAAACAAGGAAAAAGCAACACAACATAGAACTGCCTACACAGGCAAAGATGGGCTTTACAAAAGCAGTAGCTGGAAAGAGCGATTAAGAAAGTACAAGCTGCCAGGAAGAGAAGAGTGTAGTTATTTAATTAGAGGGGCAGTGGAGGCAATTTTTGATTCTAGTTCTGAAAAAACAGCCAAAAAAGTGGACCAGTAAGTACTAGCCAAGCAAAGAAGAGACATTAAACTTGGTACCATTTTGAACAGAGCATGATTAGCATAACAAAATGAACAAGTAATTTCCCCTTACATTGAGCAAAAAGACAAGCCTGCAGGCTTTTACAGGATGTTGTATTTACTCTCCTGCAGTCTTGGGGGGGGGGGGGGGGGTTGCAGTCCATAACTATAAGTAAGAAGACAAGTCTGTAAGGTTATGCAGGGCTTGATGTATCTACTCTGCTTTAGTCTGTGGAGGGGGTGCAGTTTATGACTATACTAAGTAAAAAGACAAGTCTAGACACTTTTGCAGGGCTAGATGTTGTATTTGCTATGCTGCAGCCTTTGGGAGTGTGCAGTCCATGACTACACTGAGTATAAACAGACAGGATGGAAAGATGGGATAGTACAGCCAGAAATTGGGTAACAGCAAGCAAAGCACACAGAGAAGCAGGAAGGGAAGATAGGTATGGGAAGAAGCGTATACATTTTGGGGGTACAGATGTACATTTTCTTAAGAAGAAGGGCTGAGGGTGAGGGTGGAAAGGGACAGTGTGGATAGGATGGTTGGTAAGGGTAAGATAGCACAGGCAGACAGATCAACAAACATACAACTCAGACAAAGACTGACAGGGAAATAGTGACACGTAAGGGGGTTACCAGTGAAGAGACACAGACTAAAAGAGGGTGGGCAACTGATAAGGAAGAATGGACTACAAACACAAAATGGGAAATAATAAAAAAGGACGGAGAATGCAATGATGAGGGATAGGCAGGAATGAGGAAGGCCTGCCAGACGGGGTGACAGAGGAACCTACCCACATGACAATTACTTCTGTGTCTGGCATCATGGATGGGCACCACCTCGGGTGGTGAATGGATGGGGCTGGCAAGCCATGCAGCTTTATCAGCTGCACAGAGAGATACTCTGGAGTGTCAGTGTCAGCCTCCAGCCACCAGTTGACCTCAGTCCTCACCAGTCACTGCATTTCTTACCACATGACCCACAAGGGCCCATCTGCAGCACATTCAGATGAGAAACCTCTGCCCTTCTCCTGGGAGGTGGCCAGTGAGGTCACCACTGAGCCCTCTAGGTCACTTTCAAATAGAATGATCTTTCTCACCCTGAAGAGTGTCAGGCCTCGGGACTACTGGGAACTACAGAACTAGGGGCAGTAGCCAGTGCACACTATGATGGCTACCACCTCACCACAGCCTTCACCACAGCTGATCCTGTAGAATTAGAAATTAAATGGAGAAAATAATGAAATAACAAAGCAAAAATGACAAATAGTAATAATAATAAAAAAAGAAACAAACTAAAAATGTATTAAAATTGTAAATGACTGCCCACACTATACTACACTTACACCGCCATTCAGAAGGCCTGTCTCCCCCTCCTCCGACAAGCAATCTGGTTTTCCTGGATCTTTTGTGTCATTGTAGGACATAAAAGAAGCAGCAACAAAAACAATATATCACCAACAATATAGCTACATGTGCTAGGAATAGTGTTCATTGTCAATCCAAGTAACTCATTGCTATGAGACACTGCCATGAATGGAGGTCATGTTAGTACATCCAGACAACAAACTACAATACTTTACTGAGATGAGCTTTCATGTATTCAAGGTTTGATGCTCAAGGGAGATGAAATAATAATTTCTACTTAAATTCACGAAGCAATACTTCAGCTTCATAGAACTCATGTGTTACATTTAGATATTAACAAATGTCAGTAAAGGTCTTCTGACATTGTTTATTGGCCTAAAATGTCTGAACAGATAGAAGAATGTGTTAATACATGATGCCTGAAAAACGTTCTAGAATCATAATCAAAATGAGGAATTATTATCAGATGAGGTACTAAATCTTCCACAGTGGAAGTTGGAAAACATTCATTTCATTAAAAAAGATTATCATTATCCTCTATGTGTTGACTGTTATTCAAATGTATTAAAACGCTGGGCAACCATATGAAACTACTGGCAAAGTTTTATTTGTTTTTGGTTTCTATATGCTGGTGGGCTGATCTACTGACCCTTTTCAGTCATTAGCCGAGCTCCTGATGAGCACATATGTTCAGTTGTTTACAATTGTACATACATATATTCCAGTGATTACAACCGTGTATTCAAGTAGTGGTTGAAATGGCTATGAAGGAACAACAAAGAAACAATTTAACAATCCAATAATTATAGTAATAACGTGTGCAGTATGTACAATATATGTACATTATTTATAATTGCTGTAATACTCACAATGTGTTAACCATTTTCCTTGTAACATATGCTGCTGGATTCACTGATGAGGTACTTGCATGGGTCTACTTGGAATTCCCTAATTGCTGATAACTCTACTGCAGATGCCATAGCGCTGGCACTTTACTTACTGCTGGACCATCTGGAAAATAAAAACAGCTACATGAGGTTATTATTCATTGACTTCAGCTCTGCTTTTAATACACTCATCTCTATACAGCTGGTAAGGAAGCTGCTTCAAATAGGCATCAACACACCACTTTGTAATTGGATTCTGGACTTTCTCACAGACAGACCTCAGAAAGTGTGCATAGGAAATAACTCTTCAGATAGCATCACTTTAAAGGCTGTGTACTGAGTCCCTTGCTGTTCACGCTGCTAACACATGACTGCACAGTGAGGTGCAACACTAACCACATTGTCATGTTTACTGATTATACAACAGTGGTGGGCCTCATCAGCAACGATGATGAGGCAGCGTACAGGGCTGAGGTAGAACAACTGATTACCTGGTGTGACAGTAACAACTTAGGACTAAACATGAACAAAACAAAGAAATAGTTGTGGACTACAGGAAAAACTACAAGGAACAATCTCCTCTAACCATAAACAGAGAAACAGCAGAGAGAGAGAGTAAGTAGCACAATGTTTCTGGGAGTGCATATTGATGAGGACTTGTCCTGGTCTGCCAGTACAAATGCCATTGTCAAGAAGACACACCAGAGGCTACACTTTTTGAGAAGGTTTAGGAGAGCAAACATGCCATCAGCAGTTCTCACACCCTTCTATAGGGGTACAATAGAAAACATCCTGACAAAAGGAAGCTGATCATTCTCTGAGCACAAGGATCTCTAGAGAGTGGAGAAGACAGTCGAGAGGATCATCAAGACCACCCTACCAGCCATCCATGCCTGCACATGTCTAGATGTCTAAGCAGGGCCAAAGGAATAATTAAGGACCATACCCACTCTGCTCATAGACTGTTCACTTACCTATCATCTGGCAAGCACGTCCATAGCATAAGATGCAAAACTACGCAGTAATAGCTTTTTCCCACAGGCCATCAGACTGTTGAACTCTGGCAACAATCATGCACCATGCCCACCATCTGGGCCATCAGTTCAATGTGGAAGACCATCTCAAATTGTGCAATAACTTGACTGCCTGTCTAAATCCAATATTAGTGCAATACTCAGTAAGTTGAGTCAACTCACTGGTCATCAGGGGTAGTAGTAAGGCCTGAGAAATGTCTCATTATAGTGCAATATCTGATGCTAGTCTGTATCTCAGTCACAGTGCAATACTCATGAATGTCTCATTCTGAGCAATATTCAATATAAGTCTTTAATGTAATGTCTTGCCTCAGTACTGTGTAATACTCAAGCAAGCAAAGGGATCACTGTATAATAAATGTTAAAGTGAGTTTAATTTATGTGCAATATTAGGATTATCTATCTAGAATATTATGGCATATGGTAAGTTGTTATATATGTATTAATGTCTTGTATTAAGTCTGTGTGATATCTGCATATTTAAGTACGGAGATACGAAATTTCATTGAGTTTTTACACTTGTGTGATTCTGAATGAAATAAAATTTACTTTGACTTTGACAAATATGGCTTTGGAATGGGGCTTGTTACTTTAACTGTTTCTCCATGTCTTGCTAACCATTTTCATACTAGCATGGATCAAGGGGACCTCCCACTTTCATAAAGGTATGGATCATAGAAAACTCAATGATATAATGTTTATTGAATTGGCAAAAAACATTTTGCTTACTGTATACCACCTTCTCTAACAAAAAAAGAACACATTATCAAATGTCACTTACATATCTTTAGCGGATTTGCAGTTATCTCTATTAACACGGTAGGAGAAACAGTAGGTTTCTAATTGTCTCACCTTCAGCAGGTTAACCTAAGTGTCCCATACGGTATCATTCTTGGTTTCTTGCTCTTTACCATTTTCATTAACACATTCATTATCACATTCCCTAACATTTAAACATTATAATATGCTGCTGACATCATCATTTGAATGTTACATTCATCCCACTCCTGCATTAATGTCACACTTAAAAATTACCTCCAGGCACTCATGTGTCACGCTTGATTCAGTTCTTTACAATTAACACTAACTGTCAAAAAAAAAGACATCATACTATTTGGTACAGCTTAGCACATATCCCTAGCCCCAGCTAAAATCGGTATTTTACCTCACCAAAATTAGACAATACCTTACATTCTCCACAGCACATTAAATATCTAAGCTTAATTTATGAATCTATCAGACTAAAGAGCTTCCTAGCTGTAAGATATAAAATCTTCTGTCTGTTAACTCCCTAGATAAGTAGCACCATTACAACAGGTATACTTTTATGGAATATAGTCATAAAGCCAGCCAAAACAGTGAATGGCTTTATGCTAAACAAATCATGCTGAAACACCACATACCAAAAAACTCTGTAAATGTTTTGTGTAGGGCAGTAAAGCCCCCTGCAACCTATACTGCCCCTGCCAATTATATATACCAACTCCAAGATCAAGCTCCTAGCCCCCACAATACCTCAATCTTTTCAACTTTTCTGTTTTCAGCTTTTTCTGTTCAATGTACAGCTGTTCTATATTTCAGATGTTCAGCTTTGTAAATGTCCCCCCCTTCTACTAACACTAGAATTCAGCTTTGCATTCACAGATGATGTGCTTCCATTAAATGCAAGAGATGACAAAGTTTTCTAAAAAAAGTCTGTAGATCCATATATGTCACCCTGTTTGAGCACTACTGTGCTTCCCTCACCAAGGAAAATGTTTTAACAATCAGAGTAAGAGTTAGATTATCTTCCATCTTACTGACACACAAAAGACACTTGATTCCATCTTTGAAAATAAAGCTTCAAAATTCAAAGACTTCGATAGTGATCATTTCTTCAGTGACTCTATCTGTACATCAAGGATTCATAATAGCTTTGTCAAAATGGTTACCTGTTGGATGAACCAAATTTGAATTCAATGGCTGAAGATACTAAGACGACAAGCTGAAAAGACTGGCCTGAGTTTGGGACTAGAATATTAATGGCATTTAATTTTTTTGTCTGTGAATTGTTGTTGTCTATTGACTGAATTTGGATAAGCAGTATTTAATGGTATTGTTCATGTAAGATATGTACAACTTTTGAGTGGCATGAAACAACTGTTCCAATATCTGAATCCTGAATTTCCTGACTGTTGACATCCATCTAAAGCGAACGCTTACTTTCCCAGTGCTGTAATGGTCCCCTGAGCAGAACCTGTACTAACACTCAAAAGAACCAAAGTTTTTTCCTGTTGCATGTATATCATTCCCTGGTGTATCCTGCCTTAAGATTTCCTGAATTTCTTGACTGTTGACATCCATTAGCTGCTAACTGATCTGTCCACTAGATGACAGCATTAATCTACTTTTAAATACTTTATTGTAAAGTAAGTCAAGCTACTGGATATTTGTCTGTCCTAGTTGCTCTATTGCTCTGCCCTACCTTCTGTAGCCTCCTTTCTCCCCCTCAGTCTCTCTTAGCAGAACTGCACCTTACTCCTGAGCCTTGCTACTCTGTGCTTACTACTCACCTCACTGATTGTTCCTTGCTGACTTGCTCTTCCATTTCCTTGTTTCTGACCTGCTCCATTTGCCCTGTGTGCTCCTTCCGCTCCCCTACCCTACCCCCAAATCCCACCACCCCCAGTGCTCTTACATTTATTCTCCTCCTAACATCCCTCCCTCTCTTCCCCGACCAATCCTCAACACTTTCCCTCCACCCAACCTGCCTCTCACTACCTCACCCCTTCCCTCCTAAGTCCCTTAACCTCTTCTCTATTACATCCAACAGGCCCTACCTATCAAGCACTCTCCTACTCCTAAAACCTTTATTTCCACATCCATCCTCATCCTTCTTCTACTTCCTCTATACCTTGCCACCTCCTATACTCACTTCCATCTACACCCTCCACCTCTGCCTCCCCACCTCCCCCACACAACACACTTCCACAACATCTCAGCCTCTTTAGTTCCCTCCCACCCTTCCCTCCTCTTCAAAGTAAAACTTTTCCCAATCACTACTAAATACTACAAACCCAGACCTTTTCATTACCAGAAACTTCTAACTAAGTACAAACCAAAACATCTTATTTCTTATCTCACTTACCTTTGCTTAGCTGGTGGCATTCACCCTAATCCAGGACCAAACATCTCTCCTACTAACCACACTAGCTCCCACAATATTTCCACCAATAAATACCTCAAATTCCTCACCATCAATGCCCAAAGCCTAAAAAATAAAACAACCCACTTTCATGCCTGGCTCACTCACAACGCTCCTGACATTGTAGCCATTTCTGAAACCTGGCTAAAACCTCATATAAGTGACAATGAATTCCTTCCCCCTGAATTTCAATCACTTCGATCTGACCACCTAAGTACTCGAGGTGGCGGTGTCACACTAGTCTACTCCAACCAGCTGTCCTTTACTCCATATCCTAATCCCATCCCTTCTTTCAATAATGCTGAACTTGTAGCAGGCCTTCTAAAAATTAACAATCATAAAATAATCTGCTTCATTTCCCTCTATATTCCTCCAGGTAACAACACCAACACCCTGAAAGACATCCTGTCCTAGGCCTCCTCAAATATTAAACTGGAAACTTACATATTGGGTGATGTAAATATAGACTGGAACAAAATCAACAACCCTAACCCCACCATGTCAATCAATCTATTTAACTGCACTCAACTTACTAACACCATCACTAGACCCAACAAAACCAACCCCCAGGCTCCATACTAGACTGGAACCTAGTATCTCATCCCAATAAAGTGATACAATCTGGTGTCATACCAGACCCATTAAGTGACCACCTCCCTGCCTTCACCCATTGAGCTTCCCTCACCCCCCCCCCACACTCCCGCCAGTTTATCCACACTCGGAACCTCTCTAACATTAACCCTGATTCATTCAGGAATATCAATTGGAACCCCCTGAATGTTTCCATTAGACTCAGTTGTTGACTTTTTCAATTCAACTTTCTTAAATGTCCTTAACTCCCAAGATCCAGTAAGAACAAAAAGAGTAAAAACTAAGACCACCCCATGGCTTACCAAAGACACCAAAAAGATTATGCTACAAAGAGATAAAACCTGGAAAACTTACCTCCAAATTAAACAACCAGACATCTTACTTAAATACAAACAACTAAGAAACCTTGCCAAAAAACAAGTTATCAAAGATAAAAAATCCTACTACATCAAAATGCAAATAAATCATGCAAAAAAACCCAAAACGTTTGGAATTCTATCAACTATCTCCTTAGGCCAGGTACTAAAAACAATCCCTGCCCCCTACACCAGCAAATCTGACCTTGAAATTGCTTCACTATTCAACATCTTCTTCATCACTTCTTTTGTTGAGCTAACCAAGACCTTTACCAACAACAACCCTCAACCCCACCCCAACCAAACATCCTCTCCCTCCTCTCCCCCCACTTTCAAACTCAAACCCATCTCCACCTACCAAATAAAGAAACTACTCTCTAAACTAAAGCCTTGCACCAATGCCCCCGACAACATTCCCTTCTCCTTCTTGAAAATAGCCTCCGATGGTATTGCTCTCCCTATTAGCATCCTGATCAATAGATCCCTACTTGAATCCTATGTACCCAAACTATGGCACTCTGCATATATTCTTCCACTTCACAAGGGTGGCAAAAACTGTAATGTATCTAATTTCCGCCCCATAGCCATCATTTCCCCTCTCTCTAAACTCCTTGAAAAATGCATCCACCTTCAGCTCTTGCCATTCCTTACCAAACACCAGCTAATCTCTCCTACCCACCATGGTTTCCACCCAGGACATAGCACCAACACTGCCCTTCTCTCCTTCTTACATACTGTCAATTTAGCCCGTGACTCTGGTAATTTAGTATCCTCAGTTCTGCTGGACTTATCTAAAGCTTTTGATACCATCTCCCACACCCACCTTCTTAATCATCTGTCTAATCTCAATCTCTCCCCACAAAACTCTCTCCTGGTTCTCCAGTTATCTTTCCGACAGGTCCCAGGCTGTCAAATGGGGCCAGGGCACCTCCACCTTCTGTCCTACCCCCACTGGAGTACCCCAAGGATTCATACTTGGCCCAGTTCTGTTCAACATCTTTATTAACGACTTTTACAAGGCCATACCCAATACTAAAATTGTTCAATATGCTGACAATTCTACTTTGATCTGCTGCGCCTCCAACTTAACGGATCTCCAACTTCTGACACAAACAGCCTTCTCAACCACCGAAAACTGGATGCTCCAAAATCACCTCTCATTAAATGCTAACAAAACTAAAATCCTTCTCTTCTCTCCTTCTAAGTCCTCCCCTATTGATAAAAACTCATTCCAAATAACCAGCCATAACAACTCCATTCTAGAGGTCGTTCCCTCCGCCAAACTTCTTGGTGTAACCATTGATGAACACCTAAAATTTAATACTCCCATCCAGCTAAACATAAAGAAAACCCACATAAAACTTGGCCTACTTTATAGAAACAACCACTTCCTCATTCCTGCTACCAGACTAACTCTCGCCACTACATATCTCCTTCCCTCTCTACTGTATGGTGCCCCTCTGCTTACTAATTTATCCTCCTCACTATCCTCCAAACTATAAGTATGTTACAATAAAATCTCCAGATTTGCTACCAAAGCCAAATCTTCCTCTCATCACTGTTCCTCCCTTCACTCTTTAAACTGGCTTGAACTCCATAACCAACTTGACTTTCTCCAAATCATGACTGCCTATAGACTACTATTCCAACCTATCAAGTGCCCTGCACTTTCTAGTATCCTCCAACCATATACTCCCCATAGAACACTTAGATTTACCCACCAAAACCTAATCACCATCCACAAACCCAAGTGCCCAGCTAGTCATATTCTGCTTTCCTTTACCTTAGCCAAAAAATAGAATGCTCTTCCCTCCACTCTTAGGACCTGCGATAACCTCAAAAACTTTAAAACTCTTCTTCATTCTCACCTTTACTCAAACAAGAAATGCAACTGTACTCTTCTTCAACCTATACCTTTCAAGCTATCCTTCACTTTTACTCCTGGCTAACCTCTCACCTAGCTAACCTTGCACATTTGTATTATGTATAAATAACTATACTGTAAAATCTAGCCTCAAGGCCATTTGCCTGTCTTTTATACCTTAGCTAAATTGTAATTGTTTGTTTCTTTATGAATGCTACCTGCTTATTTGTCAGTAATGCAAAGTTTCTTAGTAATTATTCATGTAGCTATGTATTGTTGGAGCTTTTCTCCCCGGGCCTCCACTGAAAACAGGCTCCCCGAGCCCAGTGGACCTCCCCGGTCATCAAACTGGAATAAATAAATATAGAAATATAGATAGTTGACCAACAGATACTAACCCTTTCACTCTTCTTACCCTAAAGTAGTCATTAAAATGCTTCAGTTTCCTGCTGGGGATTGAAAGTATGGAACGCATTCCTATTGAACAGTGGGTTGTGACCCACTCTTCAGCAGTTCAAGTCTCATCTTAACATCTACCTTCATGCATCATCCACACGTTACTTTCAGTATATATAAATCTTTTCTACAGCCTAGGTCAAGTATGAGTTCCTGTCTAGAGGAGGTCTATTGTTTAGTAACTACAGAACTAGGCACCATGTTATTTCGAACCGTCAATGTACTGGATGACATTGCTATAGAGTACTACTTCTACTGTATAATGTCTATTAATGTTGTTTACAAGGCTGTAACAGAAATGAGCCAGTGAGTCCAATCTACTTACATTAAATAAAAATAAATGAGCAATTATACATTGTAGCAAACAGCAAACCACAAACCCAAAATTCAGAGAGTAGAAAATGACCATGGTAATGCTAATGTACTAAGTAGCTTACCTGTTTCAGAAAAGTATACAGACAGGCATATTGACTAATTTCAAATGTTAAATGTAATGGGCAGTGCATTAGTGGATATTGCCCAATTGAAATATTGGATTGACAAATAACTGGCTTTTGCCACATGTATAAATATTTTTTAAAAAGATTGTGTAATATAACTGGGGTAGTGCTTATGCCATTTTATTCCAAAACCCTATTAAGTGTCAGAAACTGTTGTTTAACATAGGGGTCCAAAGTTATCATCTATCACCAAATAGGCATTCTGGGAATATTAAAAATGTTATATCAAGCTCACTTTAGAATATCCAGAATAAAAGGTTTTCCACACCAAATGTTCAGTGGCCTTGCATAGATCAGTATGTGAAAGAAAAAGAAAAGATGTAGTGAATGGCAAGCAAACAATACATCAGCACCAAATTTACCTTTACATCCTTGGAAGTAGCAAGGACAGCTATGGTTTAGACTACATGTGGACTATGCTAGTCCATTCCTTGGAAATATATTCCTAGTTTTTATAGATGTTCATTTAAACTGGATGGAGATGTATGCCACAACATATAATACTTTCCACACAATCAGTGAAAAACTTAAGAGTTTAAATATATGCATTATTCCAGAATGGTAGTGCCTGACACTGGACTGTCTGTTGCTAGTGCAGACTTTGTGGAAATTACTAAAAGAAATGGAATTTGTCATGTAACTGTTTCATCATTTCATGCTTCAGCTAGTGGCCTGGCAAAGAGTACTGTATGGACTTTAAAGGAGAAGGTGGAGGAAATAAAATGTGGCAACCACATCTTACAGTAAAAAAACTTGGACACTGTTAGGTCCTGCAAATTCCGCACAGAATGCATGCCACCCGGGAACTGAATAAGGTAACTTATGGTGCGAAACAGCAATATTGTGTCATCCACAGGCACATATGCATGATATATATATATATATATATATATATATATATATATATATATATATATATATATATATGTATATGTATATATATATATATATATATATATGAGTCTACCTGATTACGCCGAAAGCTGAGAAGAATGACAACAAGATAACCAACACCAGAAGATCAACAACAGAGAAGACAGACAGTTGAGAATCCCGACACTGAGAACAACAACATGTTAAAGTAATTGTGCGATAGGGATGGACGTTAGGGTCAGGGTGTGGGTAAAGTAAGTGTGTGATAGTGACGAACGTTAGGGTAGGGTGCGGGTGAGGTAAGTGTGCGATAGTGATGGACTTTAGGTTTAGGGGTGGGTTAAGTGAGTTAAGGTTAGGGTGCGGGTAAGGTAAGTGTGTGATAGTGATGGACTTACGGGTTAGGGTTGGATTAAGTGAGTTAGGGTTAGGGCGTGGGTAAGGTAAGTGTGCGATAGTGACAGACTTAAGGGTTAGGGTTTGGGTTAAGGTTAGTGCATATATAGTTGTGTATGTAAGGTTTAGTTAGGTTTGTAAGCTTTTTGGTGTGCTTGTGTTGTGTGTGTGTTTTTCGGGAAAGTTATTTGTTTTGTTGATTGTCGGGATTGTGGTTTGTCGGGTATGTGAAGTTTCGTTTTTGAACTTTCTGTTTTGTCGTGCCGGTTATTTAGTTGTCTGTGTTTTGGCATGTCGGTGTTATCAGGTAGACCCATATATATAGATATATATATATATATATATATATATATATATATATATATATATATATATATATATATATATATTAGATATAGATATAGCTATATATATATATATATATATATATATATATATATATATATATATTTATATATAGATATATATATAGATATAGATATATGGATGGCTCTATAATAATTGGTCATACGACCACAATGTCTATGACCAGTATATTGATGTACTTATGTCAAAAAGGTCAGCACATTCTGCATATGCTCTGTGGGCTAAAGTCAAAAGGAAGTATTTTTGCAGGGGGACAAGCCCTGCTGCACCCCATATCTCCTACTAATTATATATAGTAACTCTGAGATTGCATGATTCCTGGGAAAGGGAGTATTCCCCTACATAGGGATTATCAGTCTCACACACCTGTAAACTATCTGTTTTGGTTCACCATATAGTGTCTACCAAAGAGACATTGACTTTATAATCATTTGATCACACACACACTCACATGCACGCACGCACACACACATGCACGCACGTGCACACACACACGAGAGTGAGAGAGAGGGAGGCTACTATAGTACTTACCTATGTCTGACTCTGTGAAATCAGGTGGGAGTAGTATTACCAGTTATATACCCAGGCAACATGCATCTGTTATGATGCAAAGGCTTTTTCAAGGTTTGATATTTTGGGCTCTTATTTAAGCACAAATACACTGCTGTACAGTATAAATAGATTGCTTGTATTAATTATTTGATTGAACTAACTTGCTGAACAACTTCAGGGTATATCATACAGAACATGTGTATATCTTCTGTGCTTCAACTGCAGAGATGACCTGAAGTATTACGATTTTCCAAACCTTAGGGCATTTCAAAGGTTGTATCAGGTCCCATCTACTGACTGACTCATTGTCCCTGCTCATAGAATTGAAGTGGTTCATTTCCTATTAAATCTTTTTCTGTTTCTCTTTCATTAATAACTGCACTATTACATAGTTTAACTATTGTTGCAACATAGCTTCAGATTTTCTGTTCTTCTTTGTAGAAACAAACTATACTTCAGACATAATCTTGCACAACTTGTTACTTTTGTTATATAGTGAATATATGAGAGATCTGTGATACTTTGCTTAAACATGTAACACTTGCCACTCTAGTATATGTGAAAAATGCTCTTCAATGGACCCTTCGCACAGAAACCCATCTATAGTAAGACACTGCGGTGTCAAGAGCTTAATAAATTACAGAATATTTACAGTCACAAAATAGTCATGTCCTCTTTGAGAAGAAATGTAGTCAAGCACAAAAATATTCTTGCTGAATGGTGTATAAAATCTTAATGAGGTGGGAAGATTCAGCAAGAGCAGCAGGTTTAAGTATAGAACAGCATGGCTGAAAATAAAAGGTTCTTTAGTTCAGTATGCCATAAATAAACATGGCTATTTTTGTTTCAAACCATGGTTTGACTGCTCAGTGACTTTTCATCTGCCTTTTTTTTAAATACATTAAGCAAGTTATTAGAGCTGGAAATATTGAGAGGTATTAAAATAACATGCTTAAGAGTATAACTATCAGTCAACAAATTATGTAGCAACACCCAATTCACTGATGCCAACAGGACTGACAGAAAGGCATCAGTCAATAAGAGAGAGAGAGAAGAAAAGAAATGAAAACAAAATTTTCACTTTTGGAGGCTTCTATGCAGAGGCTTTTTCCCCTTACTTTTCTGTACTTAGATATATCAATTCTTAGGTTACCACCTGTTAGCTATCAGAAAATCAAATCCCAGAGTGCAGTAACCTTCAATAAAATATGTTATCCTTAGCATGAACAATAACATTTATCAACACTGCAGGCAGTAACAGAAATGTGCCAGGAATCAATCTTCACAATATCTGCACTGAATGAAATACATAGGATTATGAGGCAGCATCTTTATCATATTTAAAGCATTTGACGGTGGATTCCTATTTGATAATCAGCATTAGCTATTAAAGCTACTGATGTCAATACTAGAAGATGAACAAAACATACTTGTATGGATGGAGTGCCACTATTACACTCAAATTTCAGTTACATGAAATTGTGCTTCAGCTCTACTATAGCATATGACCTGATCTTAACAACACTTAGAAGGATGCTTAACAATTATTAAGCACCCACTATGCACTGTTAAGATAGCATATGATACTTGTCACTAACAGCACCTGGTGTTGATCAGTAAATAACAGCAGCAAAACATGAAATGGGTTAATTTAAACTGTTTCTGCCTGCGGTCTACAATATCATGCTCATGAAAAAGGTATTTGGGAACCAGCTGCTTCCCTTAGACAGAGAATACGTAAAGACGTAAAGCAGTTCCTAATTGCATTACTGGCTTTCAAAGAAAGCACAACACTTCATATCTTTTTTTATTTTATTTTTCTGTAGCTAGTAATACATGGAGCAGACAAATCTTCATACACTCCAAAGAATTATGATTGGATCTCTGTAACTTAATATTATGTGTTTTCAACATAAATGCCAAGATTTATCTCTCAAGCTTCACTCTTGAGGTGAATTTCTTGGCTCTGTGTCTCAAATACTTCATAAGCAAGCTACGATCAGAGACCTAATCATTATCCTCTATGTGTGCCTAAGTACAAGACTCAATATTCAATGTTTTTATCAAATGACATCTGTAAATGAATATCCATATTAAATGTGATGATAAAAAGCTCTTTGCTCTACAGTATCGGACAAAATATATGAATTTGTGTAAGATAAATACCATTTCTTGTTTGGTGAATATCAGACAGATCCTGTAAGCTGGTTTTAGTCTTTCTGTATGACTATGAACTGTTTATTTTCATTAGCTCAGGCTTAAGGGCAGCCTCTTCCAAATATCTTTGGTTAGAGATCATATGTCAGATGTTTGTTGAAACAAGCTGTGCCATGCAATGCCTATAAATTAATTAAAAATAGTTACATAATTTGATTAGTTGAAATCAATTTATCCATCAACATTTATCAAGTACAATCATAATAAATATATTTTGCCCTGTGTAATAGGCCTAAATAAAATGGGGGGCCAGATTCATTAACAGCTTTACAAAGTGTAGCTATCATGTTGGCGGCATGGTGTGCTGCCAGCATGTAGCATGCTATTTGGTATTGATTAAATGTCTGTACATGGCACGTAGAGCCAACAAACAGAAATAAATGCCAGAATATAATAATGACAGCCTAAGAAGCTGAATTACATGGTAATTAATAAATCCAATATGGGGGAGCTATTCAGGAAGATATAAAGCAGTCGTATACACAAGGTGTAAGCTGTTGCCCTGTACACCAAAACTCTTAAATACAGCAGAACTACACTTAGGAAAAAACATGTTAGGGGCTGCTGGTGTTATTATTATGCTGTACATTCAATAGGCTTGAATTCAGGGAGCTGCTGCTACCACACCTCAGGCAAGAAAAAGAAGAAGTGTGTTTAGATCCTCCTTGACGCATAGACTGCATGAGGCAGAAACTGCTGACAGTTACAGGGTGAACAAGGAAACAGTGGAGGAAATATGCTGCCTCTGCTGCTCCCACTTCAGGCCCCTGGGAGATTGTATAGAACCCATCCCATTAGAAACAGAGGTATGTTTAGCATTATGTACACTAGCTATTTGGTACTTTCTAGATATCTACAGGGGATATATTAAGAGTATCACAGGCATCAGCCTCAAGAATATTAAATCCGTTTTTAAATGCAATGGTATTGCTTGCAAGGGATCACATCTGTTTCTTACTCACACCACAGGAGAGATCAAGAACCATGCAGGAATTCTATGCAGTCATGCACTTCCCTGAAGTGTTGGGACCACAGACTGCACACACATAAAAATAAAAGCACCACCTGGGGATCAAGGGAGGAGGTACATCAACAGAAAAGATTTCCAATCTATAAACTGTCGGGTTGTCTGTAATGACCAAGAAATCATCTACAGTCTCTGTGGAGGTCACCCAGGCATTTCCACAACACATATGGCACAATTGTGAGCTGTACACCAGGCTTGATAAGGGTGATATTCCTCGAGGGCATCTACTAGGGGATGCAAGTTATGTACTGGAGCCCTGGTTCATGACACCCATAAGAAACCCACACAACCCCACTGAGCAAGGATACAGTGAGCCTGACACTTAACCTAGGAGTATTATAGAACGTGCATTTATATTGCTTAAATCAAGGTTCCAGTGTGACTAGATGCATCAGGAGGTGCACTGCAGTATGTCCCAAGTACATCTGCTGAAATACTTGCAGTCTGTGCTATGTTACACAAAATAATTCTCATGAAACAGCTTCAACAAAGCCAGCAAGGGGGAGGACTACAATTTCAAGGACCACAAGCAGGGCCAGCAGCAGCAGGTACAGAATAGGAGTCAGAGGGAGAACCACCAGCTAAAGATCATGCTGGCAGATGGAGGTGTGTACAGTATGCCCTGGCTCTGGCTAAGAGGCAAAGGACAGCGCACACACTCACTGCCTTGTTCAAAAAGATCCTGTGCACATACAAATAGGAAATTTCATGCCTGTCAGATTCCACAACCTTTACTTAACCATGTAGTGGTTGTGTTCTGATAGCATCAGGCAGAGACAACCCCCAAGGACACAACTGGTACCTGCAGTAATGACAAGGTAAGTGTGGAACCTGTAAAGAAAAAACATTAAACACCACACAAATGCACTATCTTCACTTTAAATCCCATCCCTACTACTACTATTAAGAAACTCCTCCAGAAACTGAAACCATGTACCAATGCTCCTGATAATATCCCTTCTTACTTTCTTAATATAGCTGCCGAAAGTCTGGCCTACCCAATTAGCATCCTGATTAACCGCTCCCTACTAGAAGGCACTGTTCCCCAAATTTGGAAACAAGCCTTTATTATACCATTACACAAAGGAGGTAACAATAATACCACAACAAATTTTAGACCCATAGCCATCCTGTCCCCCATTTCAAAAATCCTTGAAAAATGTGTGCAAATCCAACTCCTCCCTCATCTCCTAGACAACAACCTTATAACCCCCACACAGCATGGCTTCAGACCTAATCACAGCACCATGACTGCCATTCTCTCTTTCCTGGAAATAGTGAATAAAGCCCGAGACTCTGGACAAATTGTTTCCACCTTACTCCTCGATCTTTCCAAAGCCTTCGATACTATCTCCCACAACCTGCTCCTAACTAAAGTCTCAAAACTCTACCTATCCTCCTCCTTTCTGAACTGGTTCTCCAGCTATCTCTCCAGCAGAAAACAAGCTGTAAAATGGAAAAAAGCAACTTCCTCCTTCCTAAACACCCCTACCGGAGTCCCACAAGGCTCCATATTGGGCCCTCTTCTCTTTAACATCTTTATCAATGACTTCCACAAATCTATCCCCTTCTCTAGCATTATCCAATATGCAGATGATTCTACTATCATCTGCTCTGCCTCTTCTATCTCCACCCTACAAAAACTCACTCAAGACGCCTTCTCTGCCACAGAGCAATGGATGCTATGTAATCATCTAGCTCTCAATGCCACCAAGACCAAATTAATGTTATTTACTCCCTCCAAACTCCCTCCCCCCAACTTAAACTCACTCTTAGTTACCAGTCAAAACAACTCTCCCCTTGAAATAGTGTCAGAGACCAAACTTCTCGGGGTCCTTATTGACAACCAACTCAAATTTAATTCCCACCTACAAAAGAACATCAAAAAAACACATCAAAAACTTGGCATGCTATATAGACAAAAATGCCTACCTCACACCTACCACTAAAATCACCCTAGCTACTTCCTTCCTCATTCCCTCCCTCCTCTATGGTGCTCCACTACTTACTAATCTTCAGTGCTCCTTAAAAAAACAGCTCACCTCTTGTTATAACAAAATTGCTAGATTCGCTACCACCCATAAGTCTTCCACTCACCACTGTCTCTCCCTCCATAAACTAAAATGGTTAGAACTTCCCAACTAGCTTGCTTATACTCAACTAAATCTAGCCCACAAGCTTATTCTAAACCCCTCTAACTGTCCCTCCCTCTCCTCTGCCTTTAAAATGCACCATCCAAATAGAGCTCTAAGGTCTAATAATCAAAATCTACTAGAGGTTCACAAACCAAATCATCCCCCAGGCAAAAACCTCCTTTCCTTCAGCCTTGCTCGCCTCTGGAACTCCCTACCACCAAACATCCACACTACTTCCAACCACTCTGCCTTCAAGAAGTCACTTTTCTTACACCTAGCATCTCAATGGGAATGCTCTTGTACCCACCCCACATAACCAACTCTACCTTCCCTGTACTAGCACTGTACTCTAATTATCCACTATGTCTGTTCATTAAAATGCATTTATGTTTTTTGCTTTTATTCCCTCATTGCCTGTACCAAGATGGTCACTGTCAAATGTTAATTACATTTATGTTTTGTTTTTGTTCTTTTATAGTATGTACCTTTATATTTACTGTAATGTACATTTTTCTTTTTGGAGCTCATGCTCCTTCATTGCATGAGCCTATATATTTACTGTAATGTACATTTATTTTTCTTTTTGGAGCTTTTCTCCCCAGGACTCCATTGAAAAAGGGTTCTTCAATGGCCCAATGGACTATCCTGGTAAACCAACTGCAATAAATAAATAAAATTATGTAACTGATTAATCTCATATGGAAATACCCCATTTTCCCCTAAACAACACATTTGTCTGAGATGTACAGTTATGTCAGCAATAAATGCTATATTATATTATATTTTTGCAATATACAGTTACATGTGCTACTTAGTACTGTGTATCAATTATTTCAATTGACCACTGGGTATAAAACATGGAACATTATTAACTCCCCAGGTTATGCAGACATCCTACAGAAAGGCCTCACTAAGACTAATGACTGCTGTCAAAACCATGGCCTTAAGCTTAACACCAAAAAATGTGTCGTCATCCCCTATGATAAAAACTAAGTTCCCACTAACTACCACATTGATAGGCGCCCAGTGAACACTGAAGGTGTTATAAGAGATCTGGGGATGCAGGTTGACAGCAACCTCTCCTTCGACCACCACATTGTCACTGTGGTCAGAAAGTCCTTTTATGTGGCACATCTCATTATC
Source organism: Protopterus annectens (assembly GCF_019279795.1). Classification (NCBI taxonomy): domain Eukaryota; kingdom Metazoa; phylum Chordata; order Ceratodontiformes; family Protopteridae; genus Protopterus; species Protopterus annectens. Next base: position 739,519,434 of record NC_056735.1, on the reverse strand, counting down.
AAGGGTTTTGCATCCAGGAAGAAAGGTCATCGTCTTTCTCTACTCTTCCCTCATTAGATCAAGCATCAAATATAATGCCCCATTTGGCATGTACCTCAATAAACACCTGCAACAGCTGAAGAGGCCACAGAAGTACCTCACAAAGAGGATCCTAGGCATTAAACACATCCTACATGGACAGACTCAAAAGACTCCAGCTATTCTCTGTCTATCGCCTACTTAGAGGCAATCTCTGTTTGACTTACAAAGCCATGTCTGACCCAGCTCTGTTAGAAATGCTATATCTAAAGAAATCCCAATCACTCTGCACCACATGCTCCAGAGACCTCAACCTCATTACCACAATCAACAGAACCTGCTGGAGGGACAGGTTCCTCACCCAGAGAATGCCCATGCTCTGGAATAGACTTCCCATATATGTCAAGCAGAGCACCTCACTGTCCCTCTTCAAGAGAAATCTTGATGAGTGGATGGGTAATAGAAAGTTCACCCTGGGGATCACTCCAGTGGTTCTACTTGATAGAGGCTCTGCGAACTAACATTGGGCAGTACGATACCAGGGCACTTCTATGAGCTAGGCTTGTAAAGGCTACAGGGCCATTAGCCTACACCTATGAACAGATCAATTATACCCTCATTTACACAAATACACCAAGAAGCAAGACTGAGGTATCTAATGTTTCCAGTGCTTTAATGACAATACTAACTGAAATACAATTGAGGTTCAACAATTATAGATGCCATAATTTATAAATGAGTAGGAAAAATAAATCAAACATTTTTCTTCTGCAATACATATTGATAAATGCAAGCTGTGAATAAACAAGCATTAGAGATCCACTATGTGCATCAAACATATATGCATCCCTAAGTCACAAAGACATGTGCAAAGGGTAGAGCACAGTCATTATCATTTGCTAAGAGTGTGTGGGCGGTGTAGTAGGGCAAGGCTGACACCAAAGAAGTGAGCGTGTGCAAGTAAGAAACACATGTACCTATCAGAGTATACAGTGTTCAGGGTCAGTAACAACAGATGTATAGCCCTCAACAGTACTGTTTGCATAGCTTGCATGTGTGTGAGGTGGTGATATGGGTAAGTGGCTCTTTTTCCAATGTATGTGTCTGCATGAACACAATCAATCACTGTGCTTGCACTATGTCTTGGCTTCTTGGACAGGTCTGAGTCATGTATGGTAGAGTAATCAGTTCAGTGTCATCTCCCCCAACCATGAGAACCACCTCAGCCAGGAGTTGCACTGCTACTTTTATGGTCCTGGCTAAAAGTTAGGGTGCTACCTCAAAATAAGTGATATCTGCTGGACAAGCTCTCCTTATTACCAAGTGCAGGACTATGACCCCATGGCCTGCCATGTCTGGGTGGATGCCACAGTCACTGATGGAGCAGTGGATGTAGTGTCACTATGGGAGAGGGATCTTGCATGGCCATGTCTGCTAACATCAGAAGATGTATCAGCTGTCCAGAAATATGGATGCCCACCCTCCCCCAACAGATGTCCCATCATCATAGACACTGCCCTATCCAGTGTGTCAGTCATCCTGTCTAAGGAGTCACACATACAGTTCAGGGAGTCAGGAACTTCAGAATGCATGACATTTAGTACTCACACTGTTTCTTCCCAGGCCTTGGTGGAACATGCCAGTGCCTCCACTGCAGCCCTACACATATGCCTGGTGGCACCTAATGACACACCAGCTTCAGGAGGAGAGTGGAAAGCAGGCCTCTTCCAAGCCCCCCTGCCAACCTTCTGTGTGGAACCATGATCTCACAATGGCTACTAACAGAATCTACCACCTCTGCAACTAGAGTCACCGCACTACATGATCAACTGTGTCACCCTCAACCTGTCCTATATCACAAGTCTCCATGTCATGGGTATACATAGGTATACTGACTGTGTCCGAAATATGGGCAGGGGATGTGGGAGACACAATCTCAGTATCAGACTGACCCTTTGTACTCTCAGACTGTCTGTTCTACACCAACTTCATCATCAGAGGTTATTGATACTCCAGCATCAGGTGGAAGGAGTTCCACAGTGCCACCCTCAAGATCACCTGTGATAACAAGCAATAATCTCAACAAACAGAGAAAATACAGAATAAAACTAATCACATATTTTCCTTATACACAGGGTATATTAAACACTAACAAATGCTAAAACAACACAAATTTTATATTCATTTAGACCTGAATCTACCTTATCTACAGTAATAACAATAACCAAATGTGTGCTTACCATGTGCAGGTGGACTGGCAGCCTGTAGTCCAAATGTCCTTGTATGTGAGGAAGGGAAAGGAATGAAGGCTGATAAGTATCACAATATATATGAAACAAGAAAAAGAGAAAACTCCTTCACACATGCAGATTAAAAATGTTCTCATACAAAGATATAGTCAAACTCCCTCCTCTATTTCTTTGTGGCAGTGTCATCTGACTCACACTTATCATTGGCTCTATACAGATCAGACATCTAAGATATATGCATATAAAGATATAACAATGACACTTTCATTTTGCACACCTGGAAGGTCTGCTTGTGATACTCTGGTATTGTCACCAACATCAGCACCAGGGTCAAAGATTTGTGGGAACCCTCTGCAGAGCTATATGGACCTCTAGCAGTGGACAGGAACTCCTCTGTTTCAGATACTGGTGGTTCAGTAGCAGGACCACCTCCCTTAGCCACCTGTTCCCAGGCAATTGCAGCTGCCTTACAGTGGGTAGAGGTTATCATATCACTTGCCTAGTGTTGTATCTAGGAGTAGGATCTCTCTTGAACTCCAACACCATTGATGTTGTTGACCATCTGCTGTCATAACCTGTCTCGGGAAGCTTGGTCATCTCTAACTCTCCCTAACAGAAAAGGTCCATGGTGAAGTACAGCCTGGATAACAGCCACATTTTCTGCATCAGTGTAGTGTGGTTTATGGGGTGCAGATTTATTTTTGGGCATCATATCCCTGTATGAGATGAAACACAAAACAAGCACATAATTAAGTATATAATACAAAGACAGGATGACTGTGAACTCAGTTATCATGTGAATGCATGCATCCATCATGCACATAAATTAAAAGTTAATGCCCCTTACGATCACACACAAGTTAGAACAGCCCCCATTAAAAAAAAAAATAAATCAAATATCAACACCAATTTATAACATTGCTGTAATGCAGATAACATAGGTTTAACTGTGTAATATATTGTAGTATTAACAATATCACAATGTAGCATTAGAAATGTAAGACAGGTATTATAAGTGTCTTGTCCACTGCTGTGTATGGCAGTCAGGTAGAAATCCACAAACGCAACAGAAAAAAAAATGTGTTAATGCAGGTAAGAATGCCAGTACTTACTACAGTTTTATAATACAGCCTTCTCCAATAACTGTGTAAACAACAGTTAAATATAGCCTAAAAATACAGGTCATGTAGCATACATTTTGCAATGCAGACATGACTATGCCAAAAGAAAGGGGTAAAGAAAAATCATTAATATAAAAAAATACTTTTGAGTAGCCACTGCAATTCACCCTTTAATGTTACACAAAGTATTAAGAATAGCAACATACCTTGACAATAAAGTAGTATCAAAAGTAGATAATTCTCCAAAAGTTGTGTTTATTTAGCAGTATCAAGCTCTTTAGAAAAGGCACAGTTACCTTTTTATAGTGCAGAGAGCACTGTGAGCACTAGAAGTATGCAAAAGAGGTGTTAAATCATTATCATTCCTGAACAGCACAATCTGCACTAAATCTAAGGAATGTAAGCATGGTATTAAGGAGCTACATAATTACATGCACTTGCACTGCAAGGAAAACATTACGAAGTGTACCTGCTAATGGCTTGCAGGTGTCAATAATTATTTTGACTGCAGGAACAATCAGGGTTTCACAGTCTCCCCTCATTAATGTATACTTACTGAGAGTGTGTCAAGCCGAAGAGATTTTCCAAAAAAATCTGAAAGTGCACTCATTGATTTAGGATAGCAACATTCCTAGCAGTCAAATGCTGACTTTAATGATCAGTTGTTGCCCCTTTGTAAGGAATGTCGTTCATATTGAAGGGACCACTTTAAACATTAATACAGATGACATATACAATAAAACAAAGGAAGAAAACATCAATAACAGAATGAGGCACCATAAAGAAAGAGAGGAGCATAATTACAGTGTGAGCAGTATTTGTTAAATATTGTGTGAGTACATTGGTTGTTGGCAACATCACAATCATCCGGACAGTTACTGTCAAATGAGAAAAGGACAACATTCATAACTTGTTTCTGTGGCACTTTCAATGTAACTTGATATACTGTCATATTATCGGTACATCTAAACACTTTTTCTCCTTGCAAATACATGTCTTTGTCTGAGGAAATATGGGAAATACTCTTCAATGGCTATTCATACTGCCTTGTTTGATGGCTCAAATCCATGCAGGTTCCTGTGGAAGATAACATATTGGTTAAACAGCAGAAGTATACATTTAAAGTACTTGCTTGTAATTTTTCTTTTTTTTTTTCTTTTTTTTTTTTTTTTGTCTTTATTGTTTGCACACCATTTGTCATTGTGCTCTCTTGACTGGCAGTGGTCAGTAGCAAGGTATAAACTGACAAATTTTATTTGGATTGCAATCAATAGCACAATTAAGACTGGCATTGTTGCACTTTTATCAGCAGTCTGGTCAGTCCAGAGTGAAGAAATTCAAATTGTCATATTCCTGTCTCTAGGGCATAATGTGTAAATGCATTGACCCTAGAGAAACAGTATAGGTGATACAGGGTTCAAAACCTGTGCACAGATCATTTTACAGAGGGTGGTCATACTAAATATTGACACTCATTATGGTGTATGAATGTCTTGCTGTGGAAAGTTCAAGTAAGGTTAATACTGGCTAAAAATGACAAAGAGATGTGTCACTCAAAATGATGTCAGTATTAACTGCGCATTCTGTAACAATAAACACATTTCTTCTTTCCCTTGCACTCTTCTCCATTGCCATGGCATTAGCCAAAGTCCTGATATTGTGGGAGTGGAGACAACTGATAGTACTGATGTAGAAAGTAAATGTGAGAAGGCGGATTGTATCAATGTAATGCCATAGTAGCTCTACTCATTGTCACATATACACTGTGATTCATTTCACTTGTCTTCAAGTTGTTATTCCAAAAAAGCTGTTTGAATGCTTCTAATAAGTATTGCCTTCTGAAGTTGCGCACCATTTGGCAGTGGGAAATGAACTTTCATTGTTAAAGCAAACGTGAAAATTTAGTTTAGGCTGCCTTCTGTAGCACAAACCAGCTTGGTGCCATTGCACTTCTGTCAGCAATCTAAATACTACTCAGTGAAGAAAATACACCTGTCAGGTAACTTCCTCTGTGGCACAAGGTGCACGTGAAGTGAGCTTAGAGAAAAAGGATAGCTGATGCAAAGTTCAAATTCTCTTAAATGATAATTTTACAGACAGTGGTCTGAATACATATTTAGTCACATTTTGTGATATTGTGTTGTTTAAAAATCAAATATTGTCAGTATTTCTATCAACACGTGAGCTGTTGTGTTTCCAGTTTCACATTATGTGTTAATAATGGCATGTCTTATAATGTATTCCACAAAGTAACTTTCTGATGTTACAATGAGATGTGAGAAGGATGAATGTGTCACTTGAATACATTTCTTGGTCTGTCATTGCTACATATACCCACTAATTGCATTTCAATTGCTATCAAATTTTTTCTACCATATATTTTTTACTGTACAAAAGAACACAAAGACTCGCTCCTCCATGCATAGAAAGATTTAATATAATCTGTAGACACAATGTTTTAGATACAAATGTGTTTCACCTCAGCTTCATTAGGTAATTTAAAAGAATTCAAAAACACCTTATCATTATAAATGTAAAAAAGTCACATTTTAACCAATGTCGTTGACTTAAATTATTAGTGTCTCAACCCTTTATCTTTAAATACAGGTTTTAAAAAGTCAGTATCATTCAAAACTGGCAAGCTATAGGCATTTAATTCAAGAATCCATTTAAGCTCTATTTTTTCAGTATAATTCATAATATCACCACATCTAGGGTTCGGGTGTATCAAATCCAAAACTTAAAAATAAAACCTAAGTTAATTTCCTTGCTTCTTTACATGACATGCTGAAGCATTGGTCTCTTTTTCTTTTTTAATAACTGTTATGTGTTCATAAATTTGTTCTCTAAAGAACCGGTTGGTCTTACCAACATAATAAACCTTGCATTTTTTGCATACTGCTAAAAAACAGATGTTTTATATTACAATCAGCATAATGTTTAAAATGGTATGTGTCCTGTTTTCAAGTGTACATAACTCAAAGTTTTATTTGTATACATGCACACAGAGCAAGTTCAGTATGGAAATGTCAAAAATAAAAAAATAGCCAGTACTCTAATTCTGTGAGCCAAAATAAATATAGGTTTATTTAAACCAACCAAAAATAGAGTAGTTTCAGCATCAAGCCTTCATCAGTGTTATACAAAATACCCCAAAATACCTGCTTTATAAAGCAATGAAAATATGATTGGTTGTCTATAAATGCTCACTAAGCCCAAATGAGAACATCCCCACCCAGCTTAATGATCCACATTTTCTCTTTTTTATTTAGTAAAATATGCCAACCATTTTTGTCCCTTCTATCCAAAGTTATTCTGTCAATAATTACAATTGTGGATTTTTGGTAGTAAATAAAAATATTGTTTAGAAGGATCTGGAACTGTCAAATGATAAACAGTATTCTTAGAAATAATCCCTTCCTCCAGTGCCAATTCCAAAAATCTATTTCAGATTTCAATTTGAGAGTAGGATCAAAAAACATCTGTTGACACAACCAATGGTCCATCAACTGTTTTTAGCCTCTAAAAAAATACATCGACTAGTCCCAAACTACTATGGAACCACCCTTGTTGGCAGTATTGATTAGAATTTCTGAACATCTTAGTGATAGTTCAAATGCTCTGTTTAAGCACTCATTTTCACATTGTTCAGCCAAGTTTAATTTTTTAACTATTGACAGAATAACTTTGGATAGATGGGACAAAAGTGCGGCCACGGTGGTGCAGTGGTTAACGTTGCTGCCTCACTGCAAGAGGTTCTCCAGTTCGATCCTCAGCTGGGGTGCCTTCTGTGTGGAGTCTGCATGTCCTCCCTGTGGTCGCGTGGGTTTCCTCTGGGTGCTCCAGTTTCCTCCCACATCCCAAAGACATGCTGTAGGTCGATTGGACACTCTAAATTGGCCCTAGGTGTGAATGTGTGCGTGTGTGTGCCTTCTGTGAAAGGTTGGGTGCCGGGCTGGCAACTTGACACCATAAAACTCCACTGCCAATCATGAGCAGACGGGTGATCCACTGTGGTGACCCCTAACCGGGGAAAGCCGAAAGAAGAAGAAGATGGGACAAAAGTGGTTGGCATATTTTACTAAATAAAAAAGGAAAAGGTGTATCATTAAGCTGGGGGGATGTTCTCACCTGGGTTAATGAGCATTTATAGACAACCAATCATTGTATTTTCATTGCTTTATAAGGTGGGTATTTTGGGGGTTGTTGTATAATACTGATGAAGGCTTGATGCCAAAACTCGTTGGTTGATTTAAATAAGCATATATTTATTTTGGCTCATGGACTTTTTTTGCCATTCATACCCTTTCAGCCGTGTACCTTTTCATACCGGTGTGTTACCGTGTGACATTTATATGAAAATGTACCGTGTCTCAAAACAATCTTTGTTTTGGAATTATTATAACGCAATCCTCTCTTTAAGTTTTTCCTGTTATGAAAAGTAAAATTAGGAGATGACCCTAAAACATTCTTTAGTTATTTTGTATTATATTGGTATTTGGTTATTTGCACATGATGCATTTTTCAAATCCTATTTCGAGATCACATTGCAATTATTTATTTACAAGATGTAATGTTTTTTTCTTTTCTCCATTTTAATTTACAGTTGCTGTCTGCTTGTTAGCTTGTAAACTCAATTCATTGCCTAAAGAAAAAAGTGAACTATTTGGTTTAAGCTGCCTTATATAGCTCAAGCATGCCTAGAGCACTCTGGACAGTACTGAGTGGAGAAATTCCACCTGTCTAATAACTACCTCTGTAGTACAAGGTGTAATTGATATGAATTTAGAGAAATAAGGCACATAAAGCATTCTTTGATTCCCATTTTGAGCTCACATTGCAATTATTCACAATATGTAAAGTTTTTTCTTTTTTCTTTTTTCATTTTAATTTGCATTTGCTCTCTACTTGGCGGTGCACAAACATGATTCACTACCTAAGGAAAAAAACTGAAAACTTCAGCTTAGGTTACCTTATGTAGTGTAAACACACCTGGCAATGGTGCACTTCTGTTAGCACCTGGGACAGTACTGAGTGGAGAGATTCCAGCTGTCCCATAACTATTCTGTAGCACACGGTGTAAGTGCAGAGAGCTTAGATAAGGAGCACAGCTGATTAAGGGGTTGAATCATGTAGAGGATACCTTTGCAAAGAGGGTAAGAATCACATTTCTCATAGCATTTTGATTAGGACTGTAATACTAAAAATTCTAATGTTAAACATGTTTCTTGCAAACATAAAATCAGTAATGCTTGCATAAATAAACTTCTCTATTTAGTATATATCATTAATGTTTCACAGATAACCTCCAGTCAATGCATATCTTATTTCCTAAACTTGAAAATGATGTATTTGAAATTCACTTGTATGTGTATGAGAGGAACAATATGTTTGTTATAATCATCATGACTCATCACATATCCAAACTATGTGTTTAGGCCAGTTATGCCTTGTGAAGTATATATATGTAACATACCCCAACTTCTATTACTCACCTCATTCAACTGTATCCATCTGAAATAGATTTACAAACAGAAATACTGACTTTTACATAGGAATGTATTCCTCAAGACTAATTAAAATCATGTGCATACAAGCCTCTCTGAATTGTATCTCCAATCATTCCCAAATTAGTATAATTATAATTTCCATGCTTGAAATGTAGTTCTCCTGTGCAAATGTCAATTAATAAGCTACGTTTCAAATTTTGCATGCTTTATTCCATGGACTCAATTCCAGCTGATGCAACAATAGTTTAATAGTGTGTAAGCTCCAAAATCACAATATGTCACAGTTCATCCTCTTTCTCCTTCCAAACTGCATGGATTTAAAGCCATGTCATTAAAGATTCTATTGTTGAACACTGGAATCTGTGTCAATAGGTTGAACATCACACATGGCAAAGCTCAATGCCATGTCACACCTTTACTGCTATGTGGCATTTGCCTGGTGGTTTGCATAACACTGTTTGACTTCCAATTGCAAAAGCTGATGATTTCAATTTAATCTACAGTGGTCTGGTTACTTTCACGCAAATGTGCATGAATCCATTGTGTTATGGGAATACACAGTAAAGGCATATTGTAAATAAATTCAGGACTGGTTTACACACATCTGCAGTTGCAACTATTACAACCCCAGATGGGTATAAAATTTACCTGACCCATCTCAGATCAATACACTGCTGATGTCATCCCTTCATAAATGCTGTATAGCGCACTTATAGTCAGTATTTGCCTAAGGCATGGGTTGCTGATAATGTACCATGTAGATTGTGTAACTAGATAGGTAGGTGGTTTGAGTTCATCCTTACTTAAATAGTGTGAATGTGATTACTGTCATACACTACTGGCCACCTCACAACTACCTTTATGCACCTTCCACTTATGAGATGGATTTATAATGGCACACTGTTACACTAGCAAATCCTAGCATCCCCAGGGAAAATGACTTTTGGGCCACACAATGATTACATAATGCTACCATAACTGCAGTATCTCACAACTGGATTGCAAATTCTTCTGCGCTGTGTGACTTTGATACTGTGCTTTGTCCATTGTGTAACAACGTATGTAGGATGTTTGAGGCCAGCCGTGAATGTGCCTTTCACCCTCATATTATGTATGCTATGCTTCAAATACATATATGATGTGCATCTTTATGGTGTCATTGTGCCCTTCGACCATTTTGTATCATAAATATCCGGCTAATAAACTGTGGTGATGTCATTTATTTAAATGTGCACTATCCTAGTCGTACTTCAACATGTTGTGTGGTGCTTGTAATTTTAGAGCTAATAGGTAGGTAGGTAGTTCAAAAGTAGCCATTATGTTGTGTTAGTTTTAGTGGGACTGTATGTGTCATCAACACTGTTATCAAAAACATCTGCTGTGTACAAGCATAGATGTTGATTCCTCTTACAAAAAACTCTGATAATTGTTTCACATAGCAAAGCTTTTATTCAGAGTAATGATGACATGTAATTATATTTTCCTTACATAACATATGTAGAAAGCATTGTCTTCTAACACAAGGGAATGAGACGACATTCTGTTTGTTGTTGCCTTAGTACAGCAATTACAGGCACACATATCCCTTGCAGCTATAGCATCATGTAATGCCGTGACATACCAACCATATCTCACAAATGTAATGATACTACTAGCATGGTGCATTCATCCTGTACAATATCATAGATTTTCTGTTGTCAAATGCTCATGTGTTCAACATCCACATTCAGTGCCTGTTAGCATCATGTGATTTTATACTGTAGTGTATTAATGGCACCCACCACAGTTACAATGTGTCCATTTACAGTAAGAGAGGCATCCATTGTCCCTTTTATTTCAAAGAGATTGTTTACAAGACACACATATGATATAATAAGTTAGAATGTGTGGAGTGTCACAGTTATGTTAAGGCTTGTGGCACTTGTGGTTCATCCAGATGTCATTAGTCAGTACAGTCACATAGCTGGCTGTTCAAATCCTGAAAGGGCAACACTATATGAATGTACTGGCATTACATAAACACTATTATATCTAGATATTCTTATCCATTTTCATGTTGGACAGTGATGCATCATCACAGGATGTGATTGCATGGCAGTACAAAGTTTACTGAGGGCATGTCATGCTGTGAATGCTCCTGTGGTATGCGCATTGAGTACTGGCTTGTATAGCATACCTACTGTGGTTCAATTCTGGAATAGTGTGTGCACTACATGGTGGAAACAGCTTTCTTGTCTCAGAACCATTGATATTGTACTGTTCAATGTTGTGTGGACAGTAACGTGTAACTCCTTTCCAGCATTCTGACTAAGTCAGATTGTTTATATTATATTCATGACTCCTTTCTTTATGCTCACATTCAATTTGGTTATTTGTGAAAGCCTCCATTACTATCTGATGTGTCACATACAGTCAATACAGAAGTCTAGAGACAGCCTTTTATAATAGACAGGGGTTTAAATCTGGTAACATCTGTCTATCACACAGCAGTGCCTTCCACACATACAGTAGTTATGGCTCTGTCATAGGGACACATTTTTCAGGCCCTGTCCTACAAGGTAGGGCATCCATATCCCTTATGATAGGAAAGTGCTGCAACCCCTTCAAGGGTATTCTTTATGACACAAGTGATATGTGTAATTCTGTGGCATCCATGATTGTTATGCATTTCTCCAAAATCTCTTCTCATGTGTTTGGAAATGACATGATGTGAATGTTTATTACATCATTCATTGCTGAAGGCATTGCCTATTCCCAAAATAATTATTCTCTGTTTTGCATGTCTTAACCCAGACATTTCTTTATTACTGCTATTGTTTTTGTCACACTATACAGCTTAATGGCAGATGAGAGCTTCCATAAACATTTCTTAATGTATATCATGCAGCCAGGCTGTCAGAAACTGTGACTGGTCTGATGTTACAACACTTTCCTGTGCGTTGGTGTGGTTGTATTCCTGTCATGTTTCTGTTCCCTGAAATTCCACGTGAGCATGCCCAGTATAATGATTTCTTAGATGTTTTCAAATTAACAACTGAAAACCTGAAATTATTAAATGTCATCTGACCTGTGTTATCATTTGTCAGTTATACATATTACGTGTAATTATATTACGACTTAGCATTTACATGAGTAGGCAACACTTGCCTGCATGTTTATAGATGATAAACCCCTTTCCTATGGGTGCCACTTATATTTCTTTGCAAAAGCATGTCAATTTCTGATGTACATGACATTACAGCTGTAAGCTACATTTGCTCTTGTGTATACATGCTTGAGGTGGAGAATACAGTGGTGGTGTCATATTGTATACATACATTCCCAATATATACATCTCACATGCAATAACTGCAGTCTATACATTTATCCAGTAATATATCTTCTGTCCTCGCTAACCATTACCTCAACTCATTATTTTATTAACGTGGTTATCACATTTTAACTCCCCTTTGTTACACTGCAGCTTCATAACCCCATCACATCCTTTGTTAGCATATCTGTTTTTATTTATGTGCATAACATCAGTATTGTCATTGACATTTTAATTATCATCACATCGGTATGGCAGGATTTATGTTAGGAATGCTTCTTTCGCATTTCAGCACACTTGCTTGCACTATATGAGTACATTTTAACCATTTCTCCTTCATTATTAATTATTCTGATGTACAAAGCATTATTCTTTATGTACAATTTCTCCATTTCACTTCTCCTCCTGTATTTGGGCTTAATATTTCATGGTTACAGCACTTGCTCATATCTTAGCTTTGCCTATAAGCAACCCATTTCGTTTACATTTTGTGCTCGTCCAAGCACCTTTCCATGGCCACAAGTACTATTGCTGGCCACCAAAAGGTCCTTGCAAATATATAGGTACTATGATCAGCATGCATATTCAGCAAGCATTGCTGCTCAATGTACTGACACAGTTATATTGTGTAATCTTAGCAAGGCACCTACATGACTATTAATGAATCCCAGGGTGAATCTTCAAATTTAATGAGGTGCTCTAAAGACTCATGTTCAACCATGACCCAAGCCTTTAGAGATACTGAATCAACCAAATGTCCTTTTCAAGCCCTTGGCATGCCATTCATTCCAGTGTACCTTGCAGATGGAACAGTTTTTTCCTAAGATGTCAGAATTTCACACAATTATTCACAGTTAAACTTGGCAAGGCAGTGCTTCTGTTTTATTTGTTTGCTCATTTTGTTTAGCATCTGGGTTATTGGACTCATCCAAAATGGACCCATTTCAGCTACAGCCCAGGATATAAAACAGGAACAATTCAAGATGTGTTTACATTTCAAAAGAAATAAACAGTACAAAAATAAGGTGAGTTAGACAGGTTTCTAAGTAGAATAACAAAAAAAAAAAAAAAAAAAAACTAAATAATGTGTGCAGTGTATACATATGCACAAATGAGGACTTAAAAAATAAGGTGAGATAGACAGGTTTGTAAGTAGAATAACAAAAAAATGAAATAATGTGTGCAGTGTATACATAAGCACAAATGAGGACTTAAAAAATAAAGTGAGATAGACAGGTTTGTAAGTAGAATAACAAAAAAAAATTAAATAATGTGTGCAGTGTATACATATGCACAAATGAGGACTTAAGGCATTCCATAAATATAATGTACAAATACAAAATGTGTTATATTGTACTATACAGTGTAATGTTGCAGCCTTTCTCAGTGGGTTTACCCCCTGCAATAGGTCTTTCCGATGGTTTACCAAATCTTTGCTGGGCTGAGTTAAGGTATGTTTTATTTATTTATTTTATTTTATTTTACATTTGTTGGCCGGGCTAGTCTAACTGGATATATGTCCATTTTCAGTAGAGGCCCAAGGAGAAAAGCTCCACATAAAACAAACAGCACATTAAAAAATCAGTTTCAAAACATTAAACTTCAATTAAAGATACATTTTTATTATGATAAGGCAATGAATGCTATTTACTGCACATTAGATCCTGGCCCTTAAAGTTTGCTAATTTCCTGACCCATGTCACTAGGGCTAGCTATTTTCCAGGTTATTAGATCATTGTTGGAGATGAGGGAGATTGCATCTTTTTTTTTTAAAAAAGGTGGTGATTACCCTGATCCTAAAAATAAGCTGACATTTGATCTTAACCTTTTGGAAAATTACTACTTTGTTTCTTACCTCTCACTCATTGGGAACAATATTGGAAAGCTAGTTTACTCACAGATATTTTCTTATTATATATTTCATGGCCTTCTACACCCCTGTCGGTTAATTTTTTGAACTGGACACAGCACTGAAATAACCCACTTCCAAGTAATTAAGTGATCTGATGATGGTGAAGGATCATAGGTAATCTGTCATGGTCCTGCATTACCTCTTCACAGATTTTGATACTACTTGACCATATGATTATTTTGGAGCACTTAAGTTGTGGTTTACAGGCACTGTGTTACAGTGACTTCCCTCATAAATCATAGACCACTCTTTAATAGTGACGTCAGGGGCTAATTTCTCTGGCACCTTCCCTCTGGAATGCAGGGTACTGCGGGGTTTCCTTTGGCTTGCTATTCTTAATGGCATATGCTGTATGCTGTTACTGAAGGAGGTTATTATGGGAAAATAATTATTAAACATATGCTGATGACATCCCACTTTATTGATCCTTCTGTCAGGAGTATGTGCCTGATTTGATTACCTTTAAGGATGGTTAGAGCAATATTCTGCAGTAGATGCTGCAGAATTCACTCAAACTTGACTCCACAAAAAAGGTGGGGACATGTTAATTCATGTTACTGTCTATCCTTTCCATCTTCCTCTCTCCTCCCAAAAATAAATAATGGAGAAAAGCAGTTAGCATTTGTGTCATGCATTCATGATCTGGATGTCGTTCTTGATTCAAGTGAATGTTCGATTTCCAGCTTAGAAATACATCCCAGATCAAGCAATTTATTCTTTCACCAAACCTCATAATGGTTGACCAAGCTCTGGTTATGTCTCAGCTTGACCACTGCTTTCTAGCTTGGGCTAATAGATGGTGACCTTGTTTGTCTACAATGAGTGAAGACTTCTACTACAAGATTATTGAATGGCAAACCTGGAATCAGTCACATTGTACGACTTCTGCAGGATCTGGATTGACTGCTAGCTGCAGCCTGATATATATTCACAATCGTACTTTCATAATATAGATCATACGAATGAAAGAAAACATTTTGAGAACCTACACCCAACCAAGACACCTTAGATCCTCAGATTATGGTCTGCTAATGCTTCTGAGACACATTAAGAGACTTCTGGCAGAGTATTTTTCCACACCTTGCACCCAGTCTTATGAAACCAGCTACCTTCCCTGAATAGGCAATGAAATACAAGTACTCTTTCAGGAAGTCTCTTGAAGTACCATCTTTCTTTAAGAGAGTCAATCTGGATCCAAGCAGGGATTTTAATACATATATATTTTATTCACTGATATCCCACAGAACATGTTCTTATAAACTTGCCTCTTTAACACTCTATTGTTATGTCTTTCTTGTTTATAAAATGCTTAGGTCTTAAGCAATAAAACACCTTATATGACTAAACATAATAACAATACATACTTGTACAAATGCAGAGTTATTTCACAGCAATACTTTCAATACTCAGTACACGGAATGTGTGCCATGCAGCAGCTAAAAATGCATTGCTACTACACAAATATCACACATGTAGAATTATTACATGTCAGATATAAGATTATTACAGACAAAAAAGACAGTATGTTGAGTTCATTACACATATTGATGGACAACACTGGGAGTCCTTTGCTATATATATGGTCACCATAACTGAATCAAAGCTGCAGTGAGTTCATTAAAACTTGCAATACCCAGTGCAAAAAGAACAGTAAGACGCTAAGGGCCACTAAAGCAAGATAAAATTAAGAAGAGGTATTAAATCATATTAATTATAACCTTACTAGTCACAATTACAGCATTCATAACCTTGCTAATATTTAATAAAAGAACTCAAGAAATTTCAGTGCATATATAATATGCACACTGTGGATGGTTAAATAATAGAATCAAAGGCAACTATTATTACAAGATATTATTACTCATATTTATGTTTCCCATGAAAATTCATGCAACCATTGTCTAGTCTAATTCATCGAGTCAGCCAGCCATCAAAGAGGTGCCAAATGAGTGTACTTGCTGCCTAAAATAATGTGAGTACTAATTAAAGTAAACACCAGCCAGAATTAAGGTCCTTTGTAATAATATAGGACATAACTCTTTTGTCACTGTTATTTGAAAGTGTGAGATGCTCTTTTAGTCAAATCATGTTTGCCTAGTGCTATAAAAACAAAAATATGAAATGATCTGTGGATTTTCTGGTCATTAACTGACATTCTCCCTTTGCCTACTCTGTTTTAGCTGAGTGAAAATGTGTTTCACATATATCGGGTGTCCAGGTTAATACGGGATATTGTAAGGAGCTGCTCATTTTAGCACAGCCTTGCGCATTCACTTCATCAGCATGCCTCTTGGTACATTATTGTAAACAAAGACACTTGTCATAACCACTTGAATATGGAAAGCAGTGGCTTGTCTAAATGCTTCAGCTATCCAATGCAATCTACCATAAATAACGTCCCTCTTCTATTCTATTAGTCATGTATCTGCTTGTATTACCTTCCCATCTATCACCTCACTCTTCCCTGCCCCTCAGTTGTTGTTTTCTACTTGCTAATTTCTCTATCATAGCCCTTTCCTGTTCTCTCTTTGATGGATAAGGGGAGAGACAAACCCACTCACCTATTTAGCTGTCAGAAGATTTTATGTCAGGAAATGGCGACAAAACTTGAGCAGTTTTAAACTGGGAATAATCAATGACTAGAGCTTAATCAGATGGCTCATTTAATAGTGCATCCTTTCCAATTGCTGACTATGTGTGAGTATTAAGTATCATGTTGGATCATTTTATAAGTAATACTAACACCACACAAAGCAGTTGCATTCATACTTTAGCTCTATTAAGTGCAGAATACACACACACACACACACACACACACACACGCACGCACGCACGTACGCACACACACACGTACACACACACACACAAAGAATAAAATGTATTTGCTTTTGCTTTATTCAGCATCCATTTGGATTATTGTTGGGCTTAACCTATGGCTTATTTTTTTACCTAAATTTTAGAAGCCGTTTATCAAATTATCATTTATGACACAGGCAAACATACATTAACAGAAAAGAAAGCAATTTATGCAAATGTATTTTTAGAAGCTTTAATATCTATTTTGAAATTTGTAAGGTACACCAGCCTTGACTGCAAGTTCAATTTGCATTGATTATACAAAATCATGATTGTCACAAAGATGCCAAGGGCAATAATAAACCGAGTTAAATGTAAACAGCAAACAGCACTACTCACTAGACAATTTAAAATACCAGAAATATACACATTGAAGAAAAGGACTGCAGATATTTATGATTATGTACATAAAAACCTTAGATCTGAGACATACAGCTACCACTAGATATATAGGTTCATTGATTGCCACTTACTCTCAGATCTCAGGTGACTCTGAATTAGTGTTACAGTATTATTGTTTATGTATGTATTTATCGGCATTTGATTAGCAGGCAAGTCTGATTAGGCAGTTGTGTCCATTTTTAACATAGACCTGTGGAGAAAAGCTCCAGTAATGACAGCATTACAACAATCACACACATAAGTGATATGTAAGATGAATTAAGTAATACAACTATTGCTGTTCTAAGAAATTAAAGACATGGATTTACTGGCAAAGACAATCAAACTGATTAGCATAGCTGATGTTGTTGTGTCTTTCGGCTTTTCCCAGTTAGGGGTCGCCACAGTGGAACTCCGGTCTGCTAATGATTGACAGTAGATTATTATGTGCCGAGTTGCCAGCCCTGACGCACAACCTTCAACAAAGGTACACCCATTCACGCATGTCTCCACGCAGAAGACGGTCTAGCTGAGAATCGAACCGGACAGCGTCTTACTGTGAGGCGAAAAGGCTGCCACAGCACCCCCACCGCGGATTGATTAGCATAGCTGATATAGTGATAAAAATAAAGAGAATGGTTTACTGGCAGAGACATTATAACATAAGAGTAGCAGGACATGCATAGAGTATCGTGAATAAGATGGCTGAAGCTGTGGAAATGAAGGAGGAAGAAATGTAGAGGTGAATCTGGCTTGGAGAAGATAGAAGATTATGGTGTATAGACAGGAAATTATAGAAGATGTAACAGAGAAACTGACAGATGAGTATACAAATGGAAATAATAAGGAAACAGTATATTAAGTTAAATAAACTCATTAGTGGTAAGTATGAGTGGAGACTAATTGGGTATATACGTTCTATGAACTTTGTCAAACAGCACTTTGGTTGCCAGATGTTTAATGGACCCAGTTTGTTGACTAAACAGATGGTCAACATGCATGAGAGCTCAACAATCCTGGTGGAGGAAAAGGAAGATACCCTTTCCCCCGGGATTGTGTGTTCTCGGAGGTAGAATTTATAAGTACCAGGAGGTGCAGGCAATGCAGCCTCCCACTTTGGGGGGGGGAGTACATAATATCCGTCAGTTTATCCACATGAAGCTGAGTTCATCTATTAAACAGTTTAGGTGCAATCTAGATCAGTGGATGAGGAATAGGAAATTTGCATTGCACCTGGCACACATGTCCCTTATAGACAGAGGTAGCTTATAAATACTTGGCCCTCAGTGTCCTATTTGGATACAGGACATCATTATTCGTTCAGAAAAACTTGGCTAGACTTAGAATGCCCCCCCCCCCCTTTGCAGGTTGTTAGTCTAGTAACAATATATGAAATTATAAATCTATAATATTTGATTGATTTATATAGATCCATGTATATATATATATATATATATATATATATATATATATATATATATAGGTTATATATGTGTCCCCTTCAGATGGGTGAACTTTTTTTCATATGGCCGAGACCATAGCATCGAACTTTTAAAAGCTCGACTGGTCTGAATGGGGATCTCCATAGAGCACGGAACGGGAAGATTTCGCTTTACTGCAATGTAATGCAATCTCGGAGTTGGTATATTTAAATAGCAGGGGGGTTGGGGTGCAAGGGGGCTTGCCCCCTGCTAGCACTGTTTACTTTTTTCTTTGTTTATTTCTTTTTTTTCACACTTTCGAACATTCAAATGTTCGACCATATGGTCTCGACCATATGAAAGTCGAGCATTTGGATGTTCGATTATGTGAATTAGACCCTATATGTATGTATGTATGTATATGTATATATATATATATATATATATATATATATATATATATATATATATATATATATATTATGAGCAGATGGTACTCCAGTGGTGGTAAGTAATATAAAAATTGGGTAAATACTTGCAATATGTACAAAAATGAATACAAGAATCTCTCTATATCATGTTAAGTGGGGGGGCATAGACTTTTGGTTTATGGGTTAAGCTGGTTAAGCCAGAAGAGAGTATGGAAAATGTTAATGTATTATCAGTAAAGTTTGCTGTTCAAGACAAGATGCAGACCTGTGACTCTTCAAACTGAAACCTGCCAGAGAAATTCACTGCATTTCCTATCTTCAGTAACTATGCAACACCTATGAAATATAACAGTCAGCATGATTTACAGCTTATTGTAGCCACATTCTCTTGTTCACAAGTGATGCATATAAAATGAATTACTATCTCTTTGAGCTTACTGGCTTTAAAATATTACAAATAAGAGTTCTTTTTATTGAAATATGCAGCCTTGTGAACTAGTGTACTGTAAAACTCTAGGGAAATTTGGCAGTGTTTGAAGCTAAGACCAAAATGCCTAGGTCCGAGTGTGCTCCGTTGGCCTCATTATCATATAAATTAACATTCTCATTGAAATCTTATTCTGTACTCCTTAATCATCTTTGATGCATGTGGAGGTCTTACCAATCTGACAAGCAATTATAGACCAATTCTTATAGGACTGACACTTAACTTTGCATAGACAATCTTACTCTCTCAATAACAATTAAAGAAAGCATAGACATTCACTTTACAGGAACATTTCTGATGCCAGCTTATTGCAGTTTATATCAATGTTTTTGTAATGATTTGAGCATATATGCATATGTATATATATATATATATATATATATGTGTGTGTGTGTGTGTGTGTGTGTGTGTGTGTATGTAGATATATATATATATATATATATATATATATATAGATAGATAGATAGATAGATATATGTGTGTGTGTGTGTGTGTGTGTGTGTGTGTGTGTGTGTACTGTAGCCATGATATAACATTTGTATGTAACTGAAAAGTGGTTTTGTCTTACCTACAACTTGATTAAAATGCTTTATACAATGTGCCCTTATATTAAATGTTAACTGATATCTAGATTTAAAAATATTCTAGGTACAACAGATGTTTTCATTCCAGTACTGAGGCTTTCATACTTGCACAAAATGTAGAAATGCAAATCATAGTAGGCTGCTTACAAGCTAAAGCAGCCAACTCTTCTATTAGAAATCTATAAAATGGATACAAGTGACAGTTCATCTCCCATCCTCCTTTATGAATCCCACTAATGGTAATATATTATAAGCACCGCCTATCTGAGCTCCCCATATTATTCAATATTTTGAAGAATTATCACATTAAAGTATGGGTCTTCCTGTTCATATTCCATCTAGAATTTATTTTTCTCTTAAGCTGAAATTGTTTCACTTTATGAAAGAATGAACTTTAAAAAGGGTAATCTTCTAATGTTATAGTCCCACAGGGATGATAGTCGTGATGAATTGCTTCCTTCTGCCATGAGACAATGTACTCTCTCTTGTGCCTAATCACTGATCTGCTTCTGTTTGCTATGTAAGGCCTTTGTCGGGGTATGCATTAATTTTCCAAGAAAAAAAGAAATGGCTGGATCACTATGTTAGATGCCACTGTATATATGAAATCGTGTTAATCCATTTCATGCAACCATCCAGTTCAATTACATAACAATGTGAGAAATGATGTCTGCTAATCAATTTTTAAACTGCATTTTGCCACTTCCAGTATATAGTTAACTCCATTTAATGAGTTTTTCAAACTGGCATATAGAGTTCCATACTTGACAGTTCTTATTAAATTGGTATTCACACAAGTACTATACAAAGAATAAGAAAACTGAGCAGCAGAGAAGACTAAATAAAATTCATTATTAGGGACTAAATACATTCATTTATCCTCTAAAGAAAGAACAGTTGTATTTTATTTCACTCCATGTCCTTTGTTATTTCTTTCCTTAATTATTTAAAGCATTTTCTAAATGATGAAGTCATTGTCACAAGATACACACACAGTTTTAAATATTAAATTTGTGGACCCCAGCTGAACCTCTCTGGGGAATACATCACATAATGTGCTTTGTTTAAAAATACTTAGAAAAATGTATCATTTGCATGTTTGCTTAATACCTGCTAACAAGAACTACAATGTTACAAGACAGACATATACATGCAGGTCAGCAGACAGTAGATATAGAAAATACATATGACTGCTGCATTTCTGAACAGGGTAAAAGATACAAGCAGATATATTAAAAGCTGTGAATATACAATATGATGGCAGTTTAACCAACTACCAGGAATCAAAAGTACAGAGGAATACAAATATACTCACAAAATAGATCATAGTCTAATCTAATCTAAACAAGGAAAAAGAATATTCATAAAGGCACAACTCCCAACATTAACTGAACATTACAAGTATTAGTGGTTAAAGCATTAATTCTTAAAAATAAGAATAAATGAAAGCCATACCATATGATGAAAGATACAAGAAACTAGGTCTACATAACTATATGGGTTCATAGGTTAATAGGTAATAGACTAGCTGCCCTTGCAGGCCATTTTATGTCTAGCAAATTCCCCTTTTATTGCTTTATATATTTTAAGCATATAATAATTATAATTAATTTGCTATGAATAGCACTTAAAATATTATATCTGGATAATATAACAACATAATGGATGAGTTAATCAATTTTTATTTGCGTAACACCATTAAAAACAAAAGGTGCTTCACAATTAAAAACAAAACAAAAACAAATATTGTTTTCACACTAATTGATATAAATTGAAACTTGAAACAATTGTAAATGATAAACTCCCACCAGAATTCATGGAAATATAAGTAAAATCAGTTTCCTATCCCATCTCTGTACTCATAAACTATTCCATAAAGGAAGGTTAAGGTAATACCATGTGGAAGTATGGGCTTGTAGTATCTCTTTATAAAGGCAGCTCATCAGTTGCAATGAATACCTGTAAGCCTACTGTACTGCAATCTACTCTTTCTAAAGTTCTTGAGAAGGTAGTTTACTTACAAATATTTATGCATCTAATAAACTCAAACATTGTCTCAGACTCTCAGCATAGTTCCTAGTTTTGCCATGCTGTTTATAAAGAACTTACTAGTGCAGTTGACATCATTTGCAGCCAAGTAAACAATGAAATAATGATGTTTTATATATATATATATATATATATATATATATATATATATATATATATATATATATATCACACACACACACACACACACACAATGGCAGACTCACAGAATTTTGTTCAGTCTTAGTCTCACCTCTAGAGCCAGTAAATGGTTCTTTGATTATTTAATTAACAAAGTATAAATTGCTGGGCAAACATGACACTGACATCTTTGATGCAATGCTTGCTAACTTTGGGAGTTCTTCAGGGCTCTTTCTGTATTAAGTAACCTCGTTTTTTTCTGTTTTCCTTAATAATATCATCAGTTACTATAACAATCCGAAGCTAATATGGTATGCTGATAACTCAATAATTTTCCAGCAGACTTCAAAGTGTGGAATATAGAAACATAAGAACATGCTAGGCCAGTAATCACGGGGATCATAAGATAAAGTAGTACTTTGGCTTGTATTTGTACCTTATTGGATAGGACAGGAATATGCTGAGTTAGTAAACTAACTTTCCAGTGAGTCACTTATTTGTCGGTGTAGATTTAAGTTTTTAATGTGGGTGCTCGTACGGGCTCTGATTTTGTGAAGAAATAGAAGGTTAAATAGCATTGTATATTTCATGGCTTAAAAAGCAAAATACACGTCATCTCACAGCAACATGTAGGCAACTGGGTACAAGGAGAGTTGTGCTAACCTATTCAGGTAGCTGAAGGGTGTAAAAACTTTAATTTTCTTGGTTAGAAATCATTGAGGCCTTCCCGTTTCAATTTACTGTTTGCATTTGTACATACAAAAGAGGGCATTAAATCATGTGATGGACAGTGCAGGGGTGTAGTGGTTAGCATTGTAACCTCAAAGCAAGATGTTCTCCGGTTCGATATTTGGTTGGGGTGTCTTCTCTGCAGCGTCTACATATCCTCCCTGCAATCATGTGGGGCCACATGCTCTGGTTTCCTTCCACCTTCCAAAGACATGCATTGGGTGGACTGGACACTCTAAATTAGCTCTAAGCAGGGGCGGCTCGTGGCATCGGACTGCAGCCCCCTCAACATAAAAAATAGAAAGGAAAATAAAAAAAAAAAATTATTTTTTAAAATTTTGCGCATGCGCAGTAGTCCCGACTGCTCAAGGCAGTCCCCATAGGGGGACACAAGGAGACATCTGTGCACTTTTAAAGTGCACAGACTCGCTAGGATTATGGTGCTTATGCTTTACTGGAGTGACTCGCTAGGATTATGGTGCTTATGCTTTACTGGAGTTTGTGTGTGTATGGTGCTTATGCTTTACTGGAGAGAGAGTTGGTGCTTATGCTTTACTGGAGTTTGTGTGTGTATGGTGCTTATGCTTTACTGGAGAGAGAGTTTGTATGGTGCTTATGCTTTACTTGTGTGTGTGTGTGTGTAAATGCCCCAGGTGCTTATGGTGGTGTGGTAGGGAATACCTCAGGCTTGAACCCTGTACCCTGTATGCAGGTGTTAAAGACTTGAGTTCCCTACCCACCACCATTTGTAAAAAAATTGCAGATTTTTGCCTCATATTCGATCTGATCTGTTCCTCATAATATCTGTGGTTTGTAAATACTGCAATGCTTGATATTTGATGGTGTAGTAGTAGCATTGTTGCCTCACAGCTGCAGGTTCTTGGGTTTGATTCTTGGCTGGGGTTCCTTCTTTGTGGGGTCTGTATCTTCTCCCTGTGTTTGTGTGGGTTTGCTTTTGTGTCCTCCCATGTTACAAAGACATGTCTGCATTATTTCTTCCTGGGCCTCTGCTGAAAATTGTTTATTTGTTCCAAGTCAGACTGTCCTGATTAAAAAATGTTAAATAAAATTGACAGGCATTTGAATTTCAGACTTAAGGGTTTCTGAATGTTTAATTCCTTGCATATTTGATGGTGCAGTGGTAGTATTGTTACCTCACAGCTATAGGTTTTCTGGTTTGATTCTTGGTTGGGGTGGCTTCTGTGTGGAGTCTGCATCTTCTCCATGTGTTTGTGTGGATTTGCTCTGGTGCCCTGCCATTTTACAAAGACGTGTCTGCAGTTTTAATCCCTGCTGAAAATTGGTTTTGTTCTGTCCGCAGTAAAATTGACAGGCATTTGAATTTCAGACTTCAGGTTTCTGAATGTTTAATTCCTTGCATAATTGATGGTGCGGTGGTAGTATTGTTGCCTCACAGCTATAGGTTTTCTGGTTTGATTCTTGGTTGGGGTGGCTTCTGTGTGGAGTCTGCATCTCCTGCCTGTGTTTGTGTGGATTTGCTCTGGTGCCCTGCCATTTTACAAAGATGTGTCTGCAGTTTTAATCCCTGCATCTCTGCTGAAAATTGTTTTTGTTCTGTCCGCAGTAAAATTGACAGGCATTTGAATTTCAGACTTCAGGTTTCTGAATGTTTAATTCCTTGCATAATTGATGGTGCAGAGATAGTATTGTTGCCTCACAGCTATAGGTTTTCTGGTTTGATTCTTGGTTGGTGTGGCTTCTGTCTGCATCTCCTCCCTGTATTTGTTGGATTTGCTCTGGTGCCCTGCCATTTTACAAAGAAGTGTCTGCAGTATTAATCCCTGCGTCTCTGCTGAAAATTGTTTTTGTTCTGTATGCAGTAAAATTGACAGGCATTTGAATTTCAGACTTCAGGTTTCTGAATGTTTAATTCCTTGCATAATTGATGGTGCAGTGGTAGTATTGTTGCCTCACAGCTATAGGTTTTCTGGTTTGATTCTTGGTTGGGGTGGCTTCTGTGTGGAGTCTGCATCTCCTCCCTGTGTTTGTGTGGATTTGCTCTGGTGCCCTGCCATTTTACAAAGATGTGTCTGCAGTTTTAATCCCTGCGTCTCTGCTGAAAATTGTTTTTGTTCTGTCCGCAGTAAAATTGACAGGCATTTGAATTTCAGACTTCAGGTTTCTGAATGTTTAATTCTTTGCATAATTGATGGTGCAGTGGTAGTATTGTTGCCTCATAGCTATAGGTTTTCTGGTTTGCTTCTTGGTTGGGGTGGCTTCTGTCTGCATCTCCTCCCTGTATTCGTGTGGATTTGCTCTGGTGCCCTGCTATTTTACAAAGACGTGTCTGCAGTATTAATCCCTGCGTCTCTGCTGAAAATTGTTTTTGTTCTGTCCACAGTAAAATTGACAGGCATTTGAATTTCAGACTTCAGGTTTCTGAATGTTTAATTCCTTGCGTAATTGATGGTGCAGTGGTAGTATTGTTGCCTCCCAGCTATAGGTTTTCTGGTTTGATTCTTGGTTGGGGTGGCTTTTGTGTGGAGTCTGCATCTCCTCCCTGTGTTTGTGTGGATTTGCTCTGGTACCCTGCCATTTTACAAAGACGTGTCTGCAGTATTAATCTCTGCGTCTCTGCTGAAAATTGTTTTTGTTCTGTCCACAGTAAAATTGACCGGCATTTGAATTTCCAACTTCATGTTCTTCAGAATACATAGTAGCACAACCTTTTTTTTTTTAGCAATTTTCTAAGTTTATAAGATGAATATTTTAAATTTGTCCCTATTTTTGGGACTTTATTCCCCCATTATTGGCTTTGTCCAGGTTTTTGTGCTAAGGTTGACAGCTATGGCAAGAACTGAATTCACTGAATATGTTTGAGGGCTGTATTCCATCATTACTGGGTTTGTCCAGGTGTTTTGTACTAAGAGGTTGACAGCTATGGTGAGAACTGAATTCACTAAATGATAGCCATTTAAGTTTCAGTCTTCCTCTCTTTTACAAAGCAGCTGATGTGGCGTAGTGGTATGTTACTCTGACTGTTTTTGCTCAGGGACCTTGGCAGTAAAATATATGGTGGCAACACAACATTTTATTCTAGCAACTTTCCAAGATTATACAAGCAATGTTTAATGTGTCCCTGTTTTGGGCTTTTGACCCCCCCCCCCCCAATACATTTTGGCTTTTTCCAGTTTTCTTGAGCTGCGAAGTTGAGATGCAGTTGAGTATTGAGTAGATTTTACAAGGAACTGAGAGCTGCAGGGGAATAGAAGTTTAGTGCTTTGCCAAGTTAATACTATAGCACAACAGGTTGTGTGCTTGCTTTTGATGCAGAAGGTTGTGGGTTCTACTCCCACAAGGGGTGGATGCTGCTGTACTGAGAATGTTCTCCTTGGTGAAGATACTAACTATGAGTTCGTTATCAGTTTGCCATCCATTTCCTCTTGCAATATTATTACTAGCTTATCATTTTTAATGTAATATAGGCAATTTATTCCTGAGGGCAACAGACACTTTATTTTTCGATGAAACCATGAAATATAAAGGTGATTGCTAGCAGCAACCGCTTCATTAGTTACAGATTTCTTTAATGTGGAATTATTTAGATGACTGACTTCAGAGATTGTGCATATTTACTGATAATGGACTGTAGAATTGTGCATATTTACTGATAAAGGTGGACTGTAGAATTGTGCATATTTACTGATAATGGTGGACTGTGGAATTGTGCATATTTACTAATAATGGTGGACTGTAGAATTGTGTATATTTACTAATAATGGTGGACTGTGGAAGTCTGAGTAGACTTTTATGATAAATGTTCTCAACTGGGCAGTTTTGCCATTATGGGTGCATATGGTTTGTTTCATTGCTTACTGGAAAAATGTTCAAAACAAATTTAAAACACCCTGTAACAAGTGTACTGTATTGTACAAGGAATATAATTTTAGTACAATGAGGAAGGTGTATCAAAGAGCACATGTATGTTTCATATGCAAGGAGCCTATGATTCAAAACAGCCCAAAATTAATCTTTATCTGCCACTGGCAAAATGTATTTTCTTTGAATGTGGGTTTCAATGCTGTTTCAATGAATGTGAGTTTCAAGGGCAGAGAAGTTTTAATGCTAAGTTTTCATTGTGAGACTGCATTGCTTTGTTTAACAGATGACTTAGTGTTTGTGCTGTAAAATACAAAATAAAACTTTCAAATGAAGTCCAACTCATCATAGAAGTAAAGCAGTATGCACATTAGTGTTTATGGTAAATGGAGTGAAATAGCCAAGTATAATGGTTCATTGGAATGGCTGCAGAGGCTCCATTCAACCATTATTTTGCCAGGGGGGGAAGGGCAGCAAACTCAGACAGGCCCAGCTGAACTATACCTCCCAACTGTCCAGATTTTCAAAGAATGAATAGATTTTTGCTTCTTATTTTTGGTTTGTTGTTCATAAAATTTGTAGTTTTAATTCCTAAATGATTTGCCAGAAGTCACTCAATAAGTTTCAGACTTCATAACCTTCAGAAAAATGCATGTTAAAGTAAGAGCTGTTCTATCAACTGTCTCAATTTATACAAGAGCAATTTTTAGTACTGTTTATATGTGCCCCCAATATATTTGGCCTTGTTCAGATTTACTGCATTAACAGGTTGAGAGGTACATGCAAATAAATTGCTTTATAGAATTAGGCATAGCCAACCTCTCAACTGTCCCCAATTTTTGGCTCAAAATGTTGCTCTTCCCCTTAATAATCCCTCCGCAAAATAGCAATTTTGGAAGAAAACATGGAGGGTTTACAATTAAGAAATAACTGTAATAATCAAAGTTATAGATTACTTGAAATGCATGTAGATTCTTTTATATTTTGTCAGCTGCTCAAGGTAGCAGTACTAATATTAAAGTGTCCCTTCTTTGACAGGTAGCAGCTGTATTGTGTGTCTATTTTATATTTTTGCATCACATTTTGTCCATTTTTCATACAATTGTGTTTTTGGCAAATTAGTGACAAATCACTAAAGACTGAAGTTAGAAAATGACAGACATTTGAGTTTCAGATTTTATACCCTTCAGAAAATTCATACTAATGCAAGACCTATTCTATTATCTTTCTAAGTTTATTAGAGCAATATTTAAAAATTGTCCTTATTGTTGGGCCTTTGTCCCACTTCTGTGTATGGCTTTGTCCAGATTTCTTGCTCTTGAGGTTGAGAAGTATGACAAATGTGTCAGGGCCATCACAGTCAGCCAGAGAGATTTCAAATTGTGACATGCTTGTTGCACCCCACTCCCCCATGTAGTGACTCTGGATGTGTCCAAGCAAGGCAAGGAGTAGTTGTATCTACCTTGGATGGGGAGGACACACTGCATAAGTACTACAGTGTCTTTTCATCTGTCCTTGATTTTGCAGAATGGTCTGGTTTCTGTCATATTTTTGTACTGTTGATTTATGCTTATTACTCAAAGTGCCTGTTGCTCTGTGTTTTTAAGTAGCAATGCTTTAATGACCATAAGGTAAGCTTGTCTGAGATCGTAAGATGCAAGTAAGCTTTAATAAGCATACTGTTAAAGAATTGCCAACATTGAAAGCCTTTCTGTTGTTGCCATGCAGAGAATACTTGACTAGATAATGTATAAGTCTTGGGTATTAAAGGACAGGATTCCATTATTTTAAAAAGCTCATTACACTTGTTGGAGACTTCCAGTCATCTCTACAGACTTTACCCGTAAACTAAACAGAATGCCAATCATGTGTGGTCCATAACCTGTACAGTAATCCTTTAAGCAATGTATCTTGAGCTTGTTTCTTGTTTGCTTTTCATTTTTACTTTTATCATGTTTTCCCCATGAAACAAGTTGTCAGGCAGCAGGTCTTTTTGGATAAGAAACATTTTTACAAGTGGGGGCATCACATAGATTTCTACTTTCAGCATGTTACTTGGTACTTTAATAAAGCTGAATATATTATAATTAGGACTGCAGTGCAAGGAGAAGTGGTTTGAGTTGAGTGCTTCTGGTTTCTCTTATACTTGATTTTGACTGGCATTCCAGTAATGTATTTAAAAAGTAATTTATTTTTTCATGCCTCACAACCTTTTGTTTCCATCTAGATATTAAGTAAGCTGTCATGCAGCCAATGCATTGAAATATTTTTATTCTTCTACACTTATTTTTGTCTTGATTGGACTTTCATAATGATGGTTTGCCACCCAGGGCAGCGTATTTAATTAAAGTTAGTTTTTTGTGGTTTTGTGCATAGCTCCTCCCCTTTCTGGTTGACCACACCCCCTCCCCTTGACCCCACCCATTCAGCTGTCTCCTGCAGCCCCCCTGTGATTTGAAGTCACCAGCCGCCACTGGCTCTAAGTGTGAGTGTGTGCATGTGGATGTGTGTGGTGCACCCTCTTAGGAGGGCTGGGCCTTGGGCTAGCAACCTGAGCTCGTAAAACCTGTAACTGCTATGAAAACAACTAATGTGCTCATTGCCAATGTACCACATGGTGTGTAAACAGCAAAGAAAGAGAGACAGAGAAATTCAGTGATGGGTCTAGGAAAAGAATACAGTGGCAGAATGATTCTTTGGATCTTGAAGATATTTCCTTGGAAATTAATTGAATTATATAGAAGGATGTCCTGACTAATAAGAATGTAATTTGGTCTTGATAAATCTGCAAAAGCAACCTTTAAAGCAGGAAAGCTGCAGCACCAAGAAAACATAAATTTGGGACAGGAAGACCTTGAGCAAGATGGAGTATATAAATATTTGGGAATTGATGAATTGTGGACAATAAAACATGAAAAATGTGAATAAAACTCAAAAAGAATATTTTAGAAGGCTTAAATGTAATATTAAAAACAGCACTGACATCTAGGAACAAAATTCAAGCTATAACCCAATTTGCTCTTCCTGTCCTAACTTGTAGTTTTGGAGTGACTGACTGGCCCCAAAATGTGCTGGACAGGTTTGGCAGTAAAACAAGAAGGATGCTTCATGCTCATCAAATGATTTATAAAAGTCAGTGCATACCAATATTATATATCCCACATTTTGAAGGAGGTATGGGCCTCCTTGAAACTGACTACATGTATAGATCTGCAATCGTGGGACTGCATACATATCTGTTAACTTCACAAGACCTAAACATAGTGAAAGTTTTGAAACATGAGGAGGATAAATCTAAGATGACTTCTCTGATTGCTTAGTTTAGCAGAAGCATATTGGCATCAAGCAGGAATGGAAATCAAACCAGAAGTAGATAAAAATCAGGCAGCAACTGAATGTGCCAAAAAACAAAAGAAAGAATATAAGGTGAAGGATCAGATGAGAAGGCAAGAAATGTGAAAAATGCATAAATATAGTTGCAAGTATAGAAAACTCCTAAAAGAATCTCATGTTGATCAGGATCAAATTATGAAATGGTTAAGGAGAGTCAAATTCAACCCAAAAGATAAAATGTTAGTATTGGCGGCCCAACATATTGGACTACATACACGCTGGTTTACAAAGTCCATTGAACATGTGGGAGAAACAGACAAATGTAGGTTTTGTAAAACAGAATTGGAAACAGTTGCACACCTTGTTGCTGGTTGTGACATATTAATGGCAGAAGGTCAAAGACTGTATACTGAAAGGCATAATAATGTGGCAAGACTGTTTCACTGAGGATTGTGCAAACATTATAATACTGACGTAGCTGAAAAACATTGGAAACATAAGCCACAAAGCATCATAGAAAGTGATGAAGTCTACATCACATGGGATTACCCGTTCAAAGATAGATAAGAGAAAACCATATATAGTGGTCCATGAAAAGAAGAGAAAAGTAGCATTGATGATTGAAATCACTACACCCAGTGACTACAGTGTCTTGTGTAGAGAGAAACATAAAGTCATAAAATATCAGGATTTGCAGGCAGAAACAAGGGCAATGTTGAAAAAGGATACCCAGACAGTTTCAGTAGTAGTCTTATAAAAAATCTACAATCTTATTTAGATATGTTATAGATACATGTAACTCCATACAAATTGCAGGAGTCATTACTGGGCACACTGCAGGTGCTATGAAGAGCTCTTTTGGCTAACATCAAAGATTGAAACAATACTAATTTCATGATCTTTAATCATACTTTGACTTAGGAATGGGGTCCATTCCCATCATGGTATTAGAACCCTAAAATACTTTGAGAAATTAAAAAAGGGTGTCCTGACTGTGGTGGAAACATGATGATTGAATGAAAGAAAGCTATCCACATAAGTATGTAGCTCTCTTATAACCGTATCTGTCTGAAGAGGAGTACCATTTATAAAATATGAAGTGGAAATAACCTTTTTTATCAAACACTATTATGCTGCACTTTTTTAATTTAGTTTAGGACTGTTTTTGATACATCACGTATGTGTATATTCCAGCCCTTGTTGAGGCTGTTTTGTAAAACTGGATGAGAAGACAGCAGTGCCCAGTTTGCAATCATCGAAACTTGGTCAACCACACTTCTGGGATATTGGCTTAGATGTCTGCAAAATAAATACCAAGCAGGTGAGGGCCCACGACTGATTCCTGTGACACCCAATTAGTTACAAATTTACAAGGAGGGAACCATCAACTTTCACAACCTGAGATCCGTTGTATCTTCATTTGCAATCCAGTGAACAATATAGGGGCTTCCATTACACCTGTTGCTTTGGCCAGGTCAAGGTAAGCCATGTGCACAGAATGACCACTGTTTAAAGCCCTACAGATTTTTCAAAGAAGCTTACTAGATTCAAGATACAGGACCAGTGCTTCATAAAACCAAACTGACAGGGATCTAGATCAGTTATGTTGCCTATGCATAAATGAATTCTGCTTTGATATTTTCCATGGCACTGCATATAAGGCTGGTGAGGCTGATGGGTCTATAATTAACCAGTAGAGAGGCCAACTTTGAGTAAGGGAGTCACAGTGGCAGTTCTCTGGGCATCAGAAACAACCTCAATAAATATGCTGAGTTTGAATAGTTTCAGTAGAGGTTCAGATAGCACATACTAGGCACAGATGAGAATGCAGTCTGGATTGTTGTCTGATCCCATGAAAATATTATTTTTAACCTTTAACATGGATTCTAAGACTTGTTCCAAGGCGATTACAGGAGAGACTAAATTCTAAGGGATAGGTGGGGCAACAATGTGGGTAGGAAGGGTAAAGCCAGCACTAAATCTGTCTGCTAATATATTATATCCTTGGGGTCACAATGAGTGAAATTATTATTATGGATGATCTCAGTGCAGTGTTGTTCATTATTCCTTAATTTTCTTACATAACTTAAATAAAATTTGCAGCTTCCTTTGAAATCTATAACCTTATACTCATACACTACTTTATATTTTCTAATAGTGTTTTTAAGTTCCTTGGTGGCATGTTTCAGTGTAATCATAAGGTATGGACATGAAAATGTCTTGTAATTTTTCAACATTTCCTTCTTTTGCTGTACATCTTATTAATATGAGATCTTCAACAGAGTGTGTTTTTCCTGAATTTACAGATATATGTAGGCCAGACAGATAGTGGCTTAGCTGAAAAGTAATTGCTAAATACTTTGAGTAAACTTCAGATATAGCTGTCTACATCTGATCTGTATCTTAACTCAAATAAAACAATATCTATGCTGTTCTCACCCAAAACATGTCCTGACCATAATGTTTCACCTCCTGATTTACCTCCAACAATGGCTAAACAATCTTTCAATATTACCTTTTTTGACTTGTTGCTAACTGAAAAAGTTAAATCTACTAAGCTTGTAGATTACATTCCTGATGACAATCTCAAATTCATCATGCATGTATGCGATGCAATTGTCAGTGCCAACCAAAACTTGCTAAGCTCTACAGCACAAATCATTTTGTTAGTAACACTACTCATTAATCAATTGAAAATTCATACTTTGTCCCATCCCTTCTATACTCCACTTGGTCTTCGTTGGATTACAACCCTTCCTCTATCATAACCTGGAGCACGTATATAATAAACAGCTTGCTTTCCTGCAAGTCAGCATAGTGGATCTCATCATTACACCTCCTTACATGTTTGAGGTGCCCTGATTTGACCAAGATGTTTTGATGATAGTTTGACCAACTTTCCATTCATTATTGCATTATTACATTGAAACTAGCCCTCCAAGAGCTCAGAACAACTGTAGGTAGACTAGTCTCAGTTTTTACACATCAAAAAACACATACAATGATTCTTTTATTTATATCCAATATAAAAAAAATTTCAAAAAAGTTTTAAAATGTAATTTTCATTTTAATTGGATTTGTAGTCAAAGAGTTAACTTATTTTGTCTTGCCTCTTCTGTTTCTTTGACATAGCAATATGTATTAATACACAGTTAAACATAATATGTTACTTAATAAATTACTTAAACAAATGCCCTACACTGACCGCCTCAAAAAAACTCCAGCTTTACTCCGTAGCATATCACCTACTCCGAGGTGATCTCTGCCTAACATATAAAGCTATGTCAAACCCAGAGCTGTTGGACATGCTACACCTAAAGAAATCCCAATCCCTCCAAGCTACATGCTCTAGGGACCTAAATCTTGTCACCACAATAAACAGGACATGCTGGAGGGATAGATTCCTGTCCCAGAGACTTCCTATACTCTGGAACAAGCTACCCATCTATGTCAAGCAAGGTTCTTCATTAGCACTCTTCAAGAAAAATCTTGATGAGTGGATGGGAAATAGGAAACACACCCCAGGATCATTTCTGTGTCTCTGCTGGATAGTGGCACAGGAAAATAACTTTCTTGAGGGGCGTAAGCTATGGTACCTTGCTGGCTAGGCTTACGTAGGCCCTTGGGCTGATAGCCTAGTACCTACCTATAAACCTATAATAATTTGACTAATACATATTCTTTCTCTGAATCCTTTACTAATTAACTTTTTTGCTTTCAGTAGTTCTTTCTAACATCTGCTTTAACCTTAGCATCAGCTTATGTTTCAGTGTTCTTTACTTCATCTCTTTGTCTTTTATGTGCATTATGATGGGGTTCAATGAGTTAATGTAAAATCTGTTTGTGCTAATTATTTTCACGTACCCCTGATATCCATTTCTTTTATATTACTTTGTGTTATATTATTCTGTATATTTTGTCTCACTCTAATCACAATCATTGTTAATAGTTCTGTTTTGTTAGGATATTTTATACAATTTGTTCAACCTACATGCTCCCTCTGAATTCAATGTGCTATTATGTAATATACAATTACATATATGATCAGTATATTATACAGTATAACACAAGAAGATTTATGCTTCCAATGTCTGCAGCTGTTTCCCTGGAGCTCAGCCAAAAATGGTTCTCTCAGCTAGGCATTCCTGATTAACAAATCTAAATAAATAAACACAATTAATTATTACAATTCACAGAGACAAAGGAAGATAATGTTATTAAACTGTCTAATATTAATTTGGATGTATGTCAAGGATATAGCAGCTCTCAAATGATTTCAGATTCAAGACTAATGATGCAAAAAATTCACAAGCAGACGAGTTAGCCTTCCATGGTCTGACAATGCTGCTGCAAGTAATGGTACAGAATTCATATCCATTCATCCTCGACCCCTTTTCTCATTTTGCACATGGGGTCAGGGTGTCACTTCAGCAGTGACAATCATCTTCAGCCAAGGTTTACAGCTAGCACTGCTGCAGTAGTTCATTCATACCACACGCTCTCACCTACAGACAATATAGAGTGTCCAGTCCACCTACTGCATGTCTTTAGAATGTGGGAGGAAACTGGAGCACCCGGAGGAAATCCATGTGACCACAGGAAGGACATGCAGACTCCACACAGAAGGCATTCCATCTGAGAATCGAACTGGAGAAACTCTTGCTGTGAGACCACAGTGCTAACCAGTGCACCACCGCAGCCACTCATATGATTCATTGAATATGATTCATCAAGCCTGACTTCTCAAATCAGCAAGAAAACTTTGAGCCCCAAAAGCTGATATATTTTTCACTGCAAATGCACTGGTAAAGAAATTTGAAAAGATGCAGTATGCTATTTTCCTGTTTGTCACTAAAGGTATTAAAGGTATTTAAGTCCTTTGCTTTTCCTGAAGAGTAAAAAATCTAAATAACAGCACTTTGAAAGAACTTCAAGAATTATTTTGTGGCTCATCCAAAAAATATGATTTATTAACCATTTGTTCTTTAAAAGATTACAAGGTCCTGCAGAGACTGTAGATGTTTATATAACAAGTTGAAAAAGAAAGAGAAAAGATGTTAATGTGATAAATTGCTATTAAATGAAACAGATATGACCTTATCCAAAACTATTAATGCACAGTTAAAATGATTAACTTAAGAAAAGGATGTAAGTAAGATTAAAAGTGAGTCAAAAGTTAGAAAGGGCAAATAAAGTGTTTCTGAAATAATGACTTAACTATGGAAAAAAAGGACAAGAAGAAAATTCATGGAGAAAAACAGATAAAAGATTGTGTACTTTTAAATCATGTTTTATGCTGTAGGTGTAGCTATGAGAATGTGAGGAAGGCTTTGCTAAAAATAATGGATACGCCAACCAGTATAAAATGGGAAACTTAATACCTAAACATAGAGATTTCTCCTTTCTTTTTTTATATTGGTTAACTTATTCATTATTTTTAAGTTTAGTATTACCCATTTCGCTTGGAGTGTACTAAGTGAGCCTTTGATTGGTTTTATTTGGTCTTGTATTTTTGGCTGCATAGAGACATATTTTGGAAGGTTGTACTTTATTTTGAAATCATAAAATGAATAGTGCAAAAAACAGTGCTACAATTTACTTTTCGAATAAAATACTTGATAGAATAAAATCTGAAAACTCTTATGTGGCATCTGAAGTGCTGAGGCAAGAAACTAAGTCAGACAGTTGGAAAGAAATGCTAAGAATTAACAAGTAAAGTATTTAATTTAAAGCAGACACAGTCACAGCCTGTAATATTTTTTTCTGAATATATCATTAAAGCTTTGTGTTTGGTAGCTCTTATTAGAGAGATATATACACATTGTTAAATTCTGCCCATCAAAAGGCAAAATTGGTTCAGAAACTGTTGATATATGAACATGTAAAAATTCTTTTTCAAACTTTAAGACTTAAAAATGTTAATTCTCCTAACATATTGGGTCATGTGGCTTGTGATAAGCTGAAAATAGTAATGTAAATTCACAATGTAACACCAAACAGTGCATCTGTACATAAGTCGTCTCACAATCAAGAAGCCATCTCAGATACTTTACAGAGTCACAGCAACAATACCAACATTACTATGCTGATTTATTTTCAGGTCCAAAAATTTTGCCAGGAGGTTATCACATACAAAAAAAATCCTGATGACATGACAGTGGTATATGTCTCAGGGAAGGTGCCAGTAGCACTCAGAAGTGAAACATATCAGGAGGTGAACTAAACATAGGTGTTATTAAAAAGCAATCAAAGTAAAAAGAACGTTTATGGTTACTTTAACAAAAAAACAAGATGTACATTTGTATTGATCTACAATATCTTACCCAGTCCTTACAGTTTTAAAACATATATCAAGAATTAAAATTTGAAGTGCTTTCCAGTACCAGATACAAATCAGGGATATTGATAGATAAAGATGAAACAAATTCAAAATGGCATACATTTAATGCACCATTAGAGAGACACAGATTATGTTTTACTTATCCATATCAGTGGTGTTCCAAGAGCTCTTTCACAGGTAAATGAAGGCTTGATAGGTGGTACAACTAAAGTTAGAAACATAATTGATGGTCCATTCGAAGGCAAACACACAAAAAGAAAATGAAAGAAACAGGTGCAGCTGTTATATAGACTGAGGCCTGAATACAGTGATTACAATGGATCATTAACCAGTACTTATAACTAACCCAGCCACTGGGGATGCACAAACCAGTGCATTTCTTTGTGCCGATCCCAAGCCCTGATAAATGGGGAGGGTTTACTTCAGGAAGGGCATTCAGTGTACAATTTTTGCCAAATTACATATGCAGACACCAATACAGATTTCCATATCGGATCGGTTGAGGCCCAGGTTAACAACAACTGCCACGGTACTAAGCCAACAGGGTATTGGTGGAAATTCAGCTACTGTTGGCTGAAAGAGAAGGGGAAGAAGAGGGAGAAGACAAGCCCGAAGGCAGGAAGAGAGGAGGAAGCTTAGGAGTGTGATAATAAGGGTAGGAACTTTGAATGTTGGCAGTATGACTGGTATAGGAAGAGATTTAGCTGATATGATGGAGAGAAGGAAGATTTATATATTGTGCATGCAGGAGCCCAGATGGAAGGGGAGTAAGGCTAGGTGTATCGGAGGTGGGTTCAAATTCTTTTATCATGGTGTGGATGGGGAGGAGAAATTGGGTAGGAGTTATCCTGAAGGATCAGTATGCCAATAGTGTTTTGGAGGGGAAAAAGAGTGTCAGATAGAGTGATGTTTATGAAGCTGGAAATTGATGGTGTGATGATGAATGTTGTTAGTGGATATGCTCTTTAAGTTGGGTGTGCGATGTTTGAGAAAGAAAAATTTTGGAGTGAGTTGGATGTAGTGGTGGTGAGTGTACCCAAGGGAGAGAGAGTGGTGATTGCAGCAGATTTCAATGGGCATGCTGGTGAGGGGAACAGAGGGAATGAGAAAGTGATGGGTAGGTATGGTGTTAAGAAGAAGAACGCAGAAGGTCAGATGGTAGTGGATTTTGCAAATAGGATGGACATGGCTGTGGTGAATACCTATTTTAAGAAGTGGGAGGGGCATAGGGTGACGTACAAGAGTGGAGGAAGATGCACACAGGTGGATTATATCCTATGTAGGAGTGCCAGTCTGAAGGAAATTGGAGACTGTAAAGTGGTAGCAGTGGAAAGTGTAGTTAGGCAGCATAGATTGGTGGTCTGTAGGATGACATTGGTGATCAAGAAGAGGAGGAGGAGGAGTGTGAGGGCAGCTCCAAGGATCAAATGGTGGAAGTTGAAAAAGGGAAGGGTGATTGTGAGTCGGAGTTTAGGGAAGAGTTTAGACAGGCACTGGGTGGTAGTGAAAAGTTACTGAATAGCTGGGTAACTATAGCAGAGCTGGTAAGGGAGATAGCTAGAAAAGTGCTTGGTGTGACATTTGGACAGAGGAAGGAGGACAAGAAATGAAGAAGTACAGAAGAGTATACAGAGAAAGTGGTTTGCAAAGAAAAAATGGGATTGTCAGAGAGATGAAGAAAGTAGACAGGAGTATATGGAGATGAGGTACATGGTGAAAAGAGAGGTAGCAAAGGCTAAGGATAAGGCGTATGGAGAGTTGTATGAAAGGTTGGACACTAGGGAGGGAGAAAAAGACCTATACCAATTGGCTAGACAGAGGAACCGAGTTAGAAAAGATGTGCAGCAGGTAAGAGTGATAAAGGATAATGAGGGAAATGTACTTACAAGTGAGGAGAGTGTGTTGAGCAAATGGAAAGAGTACTTTGAGGGGCTGATGAATGAAGAGAATGAGAGAGAAATTAGAAGATTGGATGATGTGGGGATAGTGAATCAGGAAGTGCAACAGATTAACAAGGAGGAAGTAAGGACAGCTATGAAGAGGATGAAGAATGGAAAGGCTGTTAGTCCAGATGACATACCTGTAGAAGCATGGAGGTGTTTAGAAGAGATGACAGTGGAGTTTTAAACCAAATTGTTTAATGAAATCATGGAAAATGAGTGAATGCCTCAAGAGTGGAGAAGAAGTGTTTTGGTACAGATTTTTAAGTATAAGGGTAATGTGCAGAGCTGTAGTAACTACAGAGGGATAAAACCGATCAGTCACAGCATGAAGTTATGGGAAAGAGTAGTGGAAGCCAGGTTAAGAAGGGACGTGATGATTACTGAGCAGCAGTATGGTTTCATGCTGGGAAAGAGCACTACAGATGCAATGTTTGCTCTGAGAGTGTTGTTGGAGAAGTATAGAGAAGGTCAGAAGGAGTTGCATTGTGACTTTGTGAACTTAGAAAAAGCATATGACAGGGTGCCTAGAGAGGAGTTGTGGTACTGTATAAGGAAGTCAGGAGTGGCAGAGAAGTATGTAAGAGTGGTACAGGATATGTACAAGGGTAGTGTGACAGTGGTGAGGTCTGGGTAGGAGTGATGGATGCATTTAAAGTGGAGGTGGGGTTACATCAAGGATCAGCTCTGAGCTGTTTCTTATTTGCAATGGTGATGGACAGGTTGACAGAGAAGATCGGACAGGAGTCCCTGTGGACTATGATGTTTGCGGATGACATTATGATCTGTAGGGAGAGTAGGAAACAGGTTGAGGAGACCCTGGAGAGGTGGACATATGCTCCAGAGAGGAGAGGAATGAAGGTCAGCAGGTCTAAGACAGAATATATGTGTGTGAATGAGAGGGAGGCTAGAGGAATGGTGAGGATGCAGGGAGTGGAGCTGGTGAAGGTGGATGAGTTTAAATACTTGGGATCAACAGATCAGAGTAATGCTGAATGTGAAAGAGAGGTGAAGAAGAGAGTGCAGTCAGGGTGGAGTGGTTGTAGAAACGTGTTAGGAGTGATTTGTGACAGACGGGTATCAGTAAGAGTGAAAGAGAAGAGGGTAGTGAGACCAGCTATGTTATATGGGTTGGATTAACAAAAAGGCAGGAGTCAGAGCTGGAGGTAGCAGAGTTAAAGATGTTAAGATTTGCACTGGGTGTGATGAGGGTGGACAGGATTTGGAATAAGTATATTAGATGGACAGCCCAGTTTGAACAGTTTGGAGACCAAGCCAGAGAGGTGAGATTGCATTGGTTTGGACATGTGCTGAGAAAGGATGCTAGGTATATTGGGAAAAGGATGCTAAGGATGGAGCTGCCAAGTAAGAGAAAAAGAGGAAGGCCTAAGATAATGTTTATGAATGTGGTGAGATGCAGTTTGTTGGTGTGACAGAGCAACATGTGGAGGACAGGAAGAAATGGAAACAGATGATCCACCATGGTGACCCCTAATGGGAACAGCTGAAAAAAGAAGAGAATTGGCCAGTGCTTATAACTGAGGAAGTTGTCTCAAGAATGCCAACACTTTGTATTCTGGCAGATAAAGTTAAATGAAACACTACTATGAATGTATATATTCTGTTGCTAGCTCATCTGCATAAGAGATGTTAAAAGAAGATTTAAAGAGTTAAATGAAGACATGAGATGTGTTATAAATATAATAAAAGATTTATTAGTGAGGAGTCAAACACATGACTATAACAAGAGAGAGCTACATCTGCTAAATAGACCAAGGCAGATAAAAGCAGTAAATGTGAAAGAGGTGTAGCAAGTTTGAAATGTGTTGGTCATATTATAATGTTAGAGGGACTCAATATGATGCAGGAAGAAGCTTGAACAATCTTACAAGCATCAAAGCCAAAAAGCAGCAGGCATTACACAGCAGATTTTAAAGGTCTTAAAGCACTGTTTGCTGTATTTTTGAGCTCTCTGCTACACTTACTACCCAACACGTCCTTCTTACACGGTCTTCCATTGTTGTAAAACAATGGAACAAACTGCAAATACCTGTTTACAGTAAATAGCTGCCTTTGCTTCTTGGCCTCATTTGTAACATTGCATATATTACTTGTATGGTGCTGTACAGCTTTTTTGTGTCAAACCTTACTTACTCAAACTGTGACTTCCTTTATATCGTTATAAACTGCACAAAGTACCATTTTCACTCTCTGAATAGTACAATCTATTTTATACTGTAATGTTGTTTTATGTGAAATTTATCTCCCAGGGCCACTGCCGAAATGAGGCAGCTTGCCTACCCAGTTGAACCATCCCAGTAAACAAATGCAATAAATAAATAAATTAATGGGTTATGTTGTATATTCAATGTCTGAGATAACTATGCCACTAACAAATCTTTTAAAAATGTAACCTGAAAGTAGAATATGAACAAGATAAAAATTATATCCTCAAAAAGCAACATAGATATGCTGCCATATTAAAATATTATGATATGAATGTGGGTGCGTGGGTGTGTGCGTGTGCATGTGTGCACGTGTGCATGTGCGCGCGTGTGTGTGTGTGTGTGTGCGTGTGTCAGTTATTTGGTCACAAGCAGAAATCAGGATGATAAATAAAGTAGTTGTGTGTATGTGCTTGCATGATGCCTCTCAAATGTCCAGATTTTTGCCAAATATTTTTGGTCTATTCCTCATAACATTTGTGATTTTATAGCAAATCATTGAGAACAAAAGTCACTAAATATTAACGGACTTTTGAGTTACAGACTTCATATCTTTAAGAAAATGCATGCTAACCCAAAATTTGTTATTCTAGCAATTTTCTAAGTTTAAAAGAGCAATATTTAAAATCTGTCTCCATTTTTGGGCATTTGTCTCCCCATTATTATTGGCTTTGTCCAGATTTTTTTTCATGAAGAAGTTAAGAGGTATGCTTTACATCACTGTGTGTGTGTGTGTGTGTGTGTGTGTGTGTGTGTGTGTGTGTGTGTGTGTGTGTGTGTGTGTGTGCGTGCGTGCGTGCATGCGTGCGTGCGTGCGTGTGTGTGTGTGTGTGTGTGTGTGTGTGTGTTTGTGTTTTTGCAGTAGCATAGCTAGGGAGGGTCAAGAAGGGCATCTGCCCCATGCACAAATTGTTGGGGGTGTGATAAGCCAATCCCAATCTCAATTTGTAATGCAATACCAGCTTTTGTAGCATTGTCGCCTCACAGTAAGACACTGTCTAGTTCGATTCTCAGCTAGAGTGTCTTCTGCATGGAGACATGCGTCAATGGGCGTACCTTCGTTGAAGGTTGTGCATCAGGGCTGGTAACTCGGCACGTAAAAATCAACTACCCATCATTAGCTGACCAGAGTTCCACTGTGGCAACCCCTAACCGGGAAAAGTCGAAAGACACAACAACAGCCAGCTTTTTAAAAGCCGTATTGTATTTGCAGTCAAGCCTTACTGCTGTACCACTCCTTGTGTGTTTTAAACTGTAGCATCTGCTTGCTAGATTCTAGCAATTGTAGCAAACAGTTTGCTATAGTTTAAAAGTAAAAAAAAAAAAACATGAGTGCTCTAGTTCAGGCAGGTTATAAACTGAAGCAATTGTTTACTATATTTGTAGAAAACAGTTAGCTACAGTTTATAGGGAGATTATGTAAAACATGAGCGCTGTAGTGCTCTGTGCAGGCAGGGTATAAACTGTAGCAACTGTTTGCTACATTTGTAGCATGTTGTTCACTGCAATTTACAACATTTTTTTTATTTATTTATTTTCATAGAAGGGCCAGGGGCAAGGCAAAGAAACAGGGAGGAAGAGGGGCATGTAATGCTAATCTGGCCACC
Source organism: Protopterus annectens (assembly GCF_019279795.1). Taxonomy (NCBI): domain Eukaryota; kingdom Metazoa; phylum Chordata; order Ceratodontiformes; family Protopteridae; genus Protopterus; species Protopterus annectens. The sequence continues at coordinate 739,476,971 of NC_056735.1, read as the reverse complement.
TGATTGCTGGCAATGGAGGGAGTATTTGTGAAGGAACATTCTCCATTTTTATGCTCTTCAATGGAAGACCTTGAGAGGGGTGTGAATTGACTTAATAAAGATACAGTAAAGTGCTTTTGTTTTTGTTCACTTGAAGAGGTTTAGAGCACTGATTCATGGTACTGGTGCACAGGGCTATGCTTCTGTGTTTTTGAATATGTGTAGGTTTTTCTAAGTGTACGTGTGTGTGAGTCTATATGATTGTGTTTATGAATATGTGTGTCTCTAGACATTAAATACTTAAAATATCTTATATTTCTGATGTAAAATACTTCCTCTTACAAAATATACTAAAGTAAGTTTGATTCATTTGATGCAGGAACTATTTTACATCACAATATATAACGAACTATACAAATACACATACTATATATATATATATATATATATATATATATATATATATATATATATATATAATTTTGGAGATAGGCCATTCTCTAAACACAATAATGCCCTCCAGGGTGTGTGTTATTTTGGAAATAATGCTCTTCCACTTTGGGCCTCAGAATTCCCCTAGAAAGGCCTTATTTCCACAATAACACACACCCTATTGGGCATTATTGCTTGCATATCATAAACAAACATACTTGAATTTGCAGATTACAGGACACTAGCAAACCTAAAGCTAAATTGTGTACTTGTTACTGAGATGTTATTTATAAAACCAGTAATAGTGAATATATATCATCTATAACATATTTAATAAAAATTATAAGAGCATTACTTACTAATGATTAACTTGAAATGACACACTAAAAATATGCATGTATATACATACTTGGCCAATGTACAAACTATTATTGGAAATTAGATAAGCTGTAAGAGAATTATACTGACAGCTGTTAATTTACCCAGTGTATTATATGTGGCATAATGAATCACCTACAGACATTTGATTTACATGATGGCTCTATAAAAAGTTTACCCATTCTCACAAGAATATGTATCTAATTCCTTTCTACATTTTCAAATGTATAGCATTCTCCCACATGCAGAAGGGGTATGTTTTATGCATCTCTAAAATCTACCCATAAAACTTTTATTATAAATAAAATAAAAGTGACAATTCTGCCTGGTTCTGGTTTGCCTGGCTATTCACAAGTGTCTTTAATCGGTTCCTGGTGACTACACTTTGTGCAGGTTGGCACTGGACTGTCCTCAGTTTACCCATAAAACATATCTAGAACTCTATCAGCACTAAATATGTAATTGAAAGAAAGGCATATAATCATTATTTTAATTCCAAGTCCTTAATTTATTGTTCATGTTGCAAATCATTATACAAGTATGTTATGACTTAAATCTACTAACCTACCCTGATGTCCATTAATAACTTAATAGCTCAAGCAGTAAAATAAAGTGTTATTTCTTATGTTCAAAATATTGCATACTGAGTTCTTTAAATAATTGTGCTGCAGATGCATTATAAGGAAATGGAGTTTCACTCTTAGCACTGGGCAATATAGTTCTAAATTACAAAGTAATAATGATGGTTTGCTACTTTTCTGAACCCAACATGGAATGAGTAAATGAGTATGGAAGAAGGGCATCTAAAGAAATTTGCAAAAGGAAAAAAGAAAACTATTTTGAATTTTTTTTAATCATTCATTTATTTGTTCAGCCAGCCAGCCATCCATCCTTCCATCCATCCATCCATCCATCCATCCATCCATCCATCCATCCATCCATTCATGCTTTCAACCATTCATTCATTTTTATTACCTTTATATATCATACAGCATCATGGGGGAGTTGGAACCTATCCCAGCACTCAGTGGGCTCAGGGTATGGAACTCTTTCTGAACAGGGCACCTTCCCATCAAAGAACATCTGCACCCACACATGCACTATCACAAGGTATGCATGCCAATAGACAAGTTAGACAACTGAGGGATTTTGGGTTGTCTTCAGAGGACTAAGTGAGAGAGAGAATTGGGTAGCTTTCCAGAGTAAAATAGAACTAATATGCAGAATGTTGGAGGAAACTGGTTCAATTTTCATGGCTCCATTATGCAAAATCTTTAGACAGAAGAGTGCTCCTATTTTCTTTCTTGCCTCTGCTGCTTTACCAGGTGGTACCATACAGTGTCCCCGCTGCTTTGGAGATGTAAAGACTGGAGCTGTGTACCATAAGACACATATTGGGGATACAGGGTTTTGATAAATGGTTTACCATGATTTACTCAAGCTTTGCTTGCTTCATCTTCAGTTGCTTACATTGTTTTTGCTCAAGTCTTACTATTCTTTGCAACTATTCACTTACTACTTACTGTAGTTAAGTGTAATGGCCCAAAGGTGTGTAATTAAGTATAGCCAGGTGTTGTCTGATAGTGGAGAAGAAGATGCTTTGCTCCTGGTGAGAGAATGAGCAGAGTGACATTGGTTCCTGCTGGTCACTGATAGGGCAGAGTGTGGGAGACTTCACTGAGTAGTTTGGTTGCAGTTCTGCAGACAGACTCTTCAGGGCCTTTGTGAAGCTGTTTTCTGTTGCATCTGACTAAGAGAAGACAATAGCAAGTGTACTGAACCTGTTAACATCTAGGTTAATACTACTTCTCAAGAAGCAGCTTGGGACTAGTGATACTTTTTTACTAAGCAGCAAAGTGCACTGTAAATCATTTAGAGTATTGTTGTTTTGCCACTGCATTTAAACTGTTGAAATATGCATTCCTCTAATATTAAGTGTTTGCTACTTGAAGTACTAAGTTAATAATTTCTTGCACTGTCAGCTTGGATTGATGCTTAAGTTGATTATTTACCTCAGTTACAGGCTCTTTCTGTGATTGAAAGCTAGAAGGGTTAGGCCTGCACTCTAGTGGCAGTGGAGAGTAGCCTGGTCTCATTCTGTGGAGGAAATTACTGAGGAAGCCTTAGAGTGTGCTTATTGTGATTGGCTGGAGAGCTATTTTGCTTGTTTGCTGGTTTTGTGAGCCTGAATAAAGGCATTTTATTTACACAAAGTTTGGCATTGTGCAGCAGTGGTTAGCAGTGCCATGTATTGATGCAAGCATTTAGAACTGAAAATTTCCTGTAATACTACTTCAGTACTTAGCTGCATAAAGATCAACTAGTTTGCACATTGAGGAGTGCTACTCCCACAGGTTTAGTCTTGATTCTTATCCAACATAACCAGCTGTAAACCTCTCTTGTGCCATATCCTTGTAGACCATGTAATAAGGATCTGCAACCATAGATATGCACTTTCAAGTGCCAGTATTACTCAGTTATACTCCATCCAAGGCAAAGAACACAACTTCCATGGGACCTGATAGTATCCCAGGCTGTATTCTGCACCATCTCCAACAAGAACTGGCTTTGAAATCCAGCACCCTATTCAACCACTACCTAAGTACAGGCTTTATTCCAGTAGAGTGGAGAACTGCCATTGTCATCCCCTTGCATAAAGGTGGTGCCACTACTGACCCTGGAAACTATCATCCCATTAGCTTGTATTGTATGTATTATTATGGATCTCATAAACAAGGACATAGACAATCTCCAAGCACTTGACCCGACACAGTTCAGATTCGCCGAGGGCAGATCTTGCCTGTTGAACCTGGTTAACTTCTTTGAGACTGTTACCAAGGCACTAAATGAGGGAAAGTCAGTGCATACAGCTTACCTTGACTTGGCCAAGGACTTTGACACAATTCCCCACTCTGGCATCATCAAAAAGCTAACACAACTTGGAGTAAATCCCTATCTCATCAGGTGGGTGGCCAACTGGCTCAACAACAGGACCCTCAAAGTCAAAATAGGTGCCTCCACCTCTGATAGCAGACCTGATATTAGTGGAGTTCCCCAGGAATATGTCCTGGGATCCCTACTGTTTTTCATCTATTTCTCAGACGTCCAGGCAAAGACAAAAGGCCTGAGGCTGACCAAGTTTGTGGATGACAGTTAGTTGGGTGCTGTCATTGACTCCCCAAATGACAACATACTACAAGAGGGTCTCACAGCAACTAATGACTGATGCCAAAGTCATGGCCTCAAGCTAAATGCTAAAAAATGTATCATCATATCATTCGGCAAAAACATGGCCCCTACTGATTACCACATCAATGGCAACCCAGTAAGCACACAACTTGTGGTGAGAGACCTGGGCAATCAGGTTGATAACAACCTCACATTCGACCATCATGTAGTGGCAGTGGTCAAAAAAGCCTTTTACTTGGTTCATCTCATGATTAAAGGGATTGCATCCAGAAAAAAAGGAAGTTATTGTGTCTCTACACTCCTCCCTCATTAGACCAATAATTGAGTATAACACCCCGGTTGGTATATACCTCTCCAAACATCTGCACCAACTGCAAAAGCCACTGAAATACCTCACAATGAGAATCCATGATCTTCAACACCTTCCCTATGCGGACAGACTCAAATCACTATCACTCTATTCAGTATCATAAAGATTGCTCAGGGGTGATCTGTGTCTTACCTACAAGATACTCTCGGACCCTGCCCTACTAGAGATGCTCCATATCTGTATGTCTAACTCCTCATGCATTACCCACTTGAAAGACCTGAATCTAATATGCGACATCAACAAAACATTTCCCATACATGTCAAACAGAGTACCTCGCTGACCCTCTTCAAGTACAACCTTGATGTGTGGATGAGAAACCACAAATTTGTCCCAGGGGTTCCACCTGTGTCCCTCATTGACAGGGATGACAGGTGCTGACTGAGGTTTCTTTTTGGGGATAAACTCTTGTCTAGGCTTGTAAGGGCCTCAGAGCCATTAGCCTAGTAACCTCCTATAATCCTATGATCCTATGTGGGTGTAAACAACCTAAGACATACCTCTCTGAACTATATGAAGAGTGACATGATGAGCTCTGGAACTATGTGCCCCAGGCCAGTATGAACCTAGCACTGAGCAGCATTCTAACTTCTCCAAGAATTATGTCATAAAATGAACAGAAGTCATTTGACTTTAATAATTGGCTTAGTTTTTTGATGTCATTGAAAGGGGGTATAATATTTGTCAGCCTGGGAGGATACTGTTGGCAGACCACACTCCTTTGCCATTGATGGTAGGCACCTGTCCCCTTCAGGCTTTTGAATATTAACTAAAACCTTGTACACTTCCACAGTGCCTATTTTAGCCATCGACAGAATGATAAACCTTCTATCAATAGCAAAACCAACCCAAGAAAATCTAAGTGTTACTGCTCAGTTCCAGGAATCTAAACAGGAAACTCCACACCCTACAAGCTTTCCTCATCCTGGAGAATGTAGATATCTGTGGGTGTTACTGAGACATGGTTTAAAGCAAGTGCAGAGCTATAATGCCTTGCACACATTTAGACCAGCTACTGCATATCAAGGGTCAAAAGGTGGAGGTGTCTCAATTTACATCAAAAACAAACACACCTCAATATTTGTCAAACAGTATGATGCACTTGAGCTTCTCTGTGTCCAAATTACCATAGGCAAACTCTTATATTATATCCTTGGCAAGATATAGGTCCCCCACAATGAGCCAGAAAACCCATAACACCTATTAAAATGCACTAGAGGCATTCTCCATTCAACCCAGCAACATCTTCATGGGTGACTTTAACTACCCCACTATAAGCTGGGAATCTCATGACCCCAAACATGCAGATCCAGAGAGTCAAGGACTTTGTAAACACAAAAACCCTGAACCAGCTAATCCATACATCCACCAGGGGTGTTAACATCCTTGACATGGTCATCACAAACATGAATGAATACTAAATCCCACCCCCCAGTGTAATGTTCTCACTGATCTGGTTGGACCATAAAGCTATCTCCTTTGAAATAAACATAAAACCTTTAAAATCGATATTATCTCCAAACGAATGAAAGAAACAGATGCCACGGCCGGACTGCAGAGAAACATTTTAAAATACTTTAATTGAACGTTTTAAACGCTTGAAAATAAAAATAACGTTTTTCGTCCTGTTTGAATACAGGACTTCTTCAGAAAACTCACACAATTGAAAGTTTCAAACTGTAGTATTTATACATTCTTTCTAAAAAGCGTGCAAAATTTTTTATTGCTTCTCTTCTTAAAGAGATATATACATGCTAACAAAAAAGAGAGACTGGACAACTTCATTTTACGTTAACAGCTTTACAAATCCCTATATATATATATATATATATATATATATATATATATATATATATATATATATATATATATATTCTAGATAGGGAAAATATTGCAACATAACCAACATTCCAGATACCTATGATTTAATATTTCAATATTTTGATATTTTGATGGTATATATACACAAAGAATTGAATATTTAGGTGAAAGTAGAAATATATAGATTTATATGTGTTATTTGTGTTAAAAAATGTAATACATGTCTTAAAATATATATATGTTATATGTATATATATATATATATATATATATATATGTTATATATACATATATACATACACACACACACACACACACACACACACACACAAACACACACGCACGCACCCACACAGACACACACCTCAACCTCACCTTATGCAAAATATGAAATATCAAATATAAAATATATATATATAAATAAATAAAATATGTGAAAAATAAACTATAATGTAATTATAAATGCATATTATGTGATCTTTGTAATATACAAGATATGTATATTTTATGGAATATGAAATGTAAACTATAATGTAATTAAATTATAAATATTATATAATGATTGTGATATACGATAAATATACGCTGATTATGCCTTTATATATTTGTATGTGCACGATCTTATACTTGCATTTCAATAAGCCTTTTAAATACTTAAACATTCTCAATTGGCATTTCATTAAATATCTAACATTCAATATTTAATAATACATTTAATAAAATTATATATGTATATGTTAATAAATTAAATAAAATGCATAAATTTAATATTAATATTAATATTCATAATTTGATAAATTAATAATTCCATACATTCAATATTTATATAAAATGTTTATATAAAATATTTTGTTATTTTTAAAACCACTTTTTGTGTTATGACCTATCTTTCCAAACTTTTCAACCTCAACAGACACATTATTGAGCATTTATTGTTTAAACCTGGGTTTACAAAGGCATTTAATATGAGTTGCCAAATCAATTCCATTTTCTCCAATAATAAAGTTAATGGTCCTCCTCTATCATCTTGTTGGATTTGCTGAATTATTTTAAATTTAAATTTATGTTGTGGATGCATTATGATGTGCATTGCCAAAGCATTGTCCTCTCTTTTATGTGTTATACTTCTAACTTTTCAAACGTTTAAAACGTTCAATTAAAGTATTTCAAAACGTTTCTCTGCAGTCCGGCCTTGGCAACATAAAACCTTTGACTACTGCTAACCCTGCATTTTTCAGGAATTATTCTAGGGCAAACTTCCTACTATTAAGTGACTTCTTAGCAAAACCTGAAGCTCCCCAAATACCAAGAACACCACTGTCTATGCAGAATTGTTCATAAAAACCCAGTACAATCATATTAATGCTTGCACAGAGATAACTATACCTATACAGAATAAGCACAGGACAAACTGTAAATCAAGCCACCCTGGTGGACTCCCAACATTAATAGGTTGTATAAAAAAAGAAAGAAAATCATGGCAAAGATTAGAATGTGTAATGCCTAGCAAGGTAACAACTCTCTCGTCAGTCTAAACAAGCAACTCAGGGGCTAATCAAGTCTACCAAAGCTAAGTCTGAAATATAAATAGCCTCCCAGGCCAAGGACAATCACAAGGCATTTTTAATCTATGTCACCAACCTCAAAGGCAATAAACAACAATGTGCCAAACTAATTGTAAATGGATCCACCTATACTAAGCTGGAAGATGTAGCAAATCTACTGGCTCACAAATTTAGATCTAATTTTATCCCCTTCCTCAAGACACCACTCAGGAAATAGCCTCAGCCATAACTCCCCTGACTATTTTTAGGGAACAGGTACTTAATGTACTCTCTGAAGCCAAAAACACTGCATTAATATGCCCTGATAATATACTAGAATGTCTCCTTAATACCAGGAAACTTAACTATAAAGACCACTACAATCACTATTTAACCATAGCCTCCAGACAGACATCATGGCAAGCAAATGAAGGACTGCAACTGTCATCTCTCTGCACAAGAACGGGCCATCTAAGGACCCAGGTAACTAACTACAGTCCTATTAGACTGACTAGTCTCATATGTAAAGCCATGGAAAGAATTATTATGAAAATGATAATGACATAAGAAACTTTCAGGCACTGGATCCAACCCAGTCTGGTTTCATCAGGGGCAGGTCATGCCTACTCAACTTGCTGGACTTCATCAAGAAGATCACCAAAGCAATATATAAGGGCAAAATTGCACATACCTCAACCTGGCCAAATGTGACACAATTTTCTACTTGGATATTGTAGACAAACTCTCAAAATTACGTCTAAACCCCTGTCACCTGAGGGTATCCAACTGGCTCAAAGATGGGACTCAAGAAGTTATAATAGGGGAGTCTTACTCTACAAAAAGGCTAGTCACTAGTGGAATTCCTCAGTGTTCGGTGTTGGGACCACTCCTTTTTGGCATCTACTTCTCTGAAGTCAAGGCCAGTATCAAGGACCACTGGCTGACAAAGGCTGCAGATGACTGCAAGCTAAGTGCAGTCATAAAATCCTCAAAGACACAAATACCCTCCAAGAAAGCCTAACATAGACCAATAACTTTTGCCAGAACCACGGTCCAAAACTCAATGACAAGAAATGCATTACAGTATACTTTGGGCAGATGGCTACCCCTGGAAACTGCCATGATAGCTACCCCTGTAAACTACCACATTGATAATGCACCCCAGTAGTTAGCAATTTGGGAATGGATGTAGACAGTAACCTGGCCTTTGATCATCATGTGGCTATGATACTAAGGAAATTATTTTATGTTGTGCAATTTATAAGCAATGGCATGGCATCTAGGTCCAAGGATCTCATTGGTCTGATGTACTTGGCTCTCATCAGATCAGTCACTGAGTACAGCACCCCCTTTGTTATGTACCTGATCAAGCATATGCAATGACTAGAACACCCACAGCGGTTCCTCAGAAAAAAAATAGAGGAAGTAAGCAACATATCCTACATGGACCACCTCAAACCCCTGTCTCTGTACCATACAAGTAATATATACAATGTCTCCTACAGACTGCTGATTGGCCATCTATACCTGGCCTACAGAATAGCCTCTGATTCGACTCTGATGGACTTTTTGCACATCTGCAAAATAAACAGCATCAGAATTACCCAATCTAGGGACCTAAACCTCATCTGCAATGTAAACAGGATATGTTGGAGGGACAGATACATGTTACAGAGACTACTGCTTCCCTAGAGCAGGCTTACCATGCATGTAAAGCAGAGCTCTTCCCTAACCCAATTCAAGCATAATTTGTACCAGTGGATAGGGAATTATAAATTTACCCTTTTGTCTAATGCTTATGTCTCCAGCAAACAGAGGCAGTCTGAAAATGCTTGACCAACCATGCCCAAGCCTACATTTACTCCTTAAAATAACCCTAAGGTATTAAAACACAGATACATTTGACAAGCATGGCTAGATTTAAAAAGCCCCCCCTGGGATGTTAGCCTAGCAATCACCAATGAACCTATGAATTTTATTTACATACTTTAATAATGATCTTTCTTTCTCCAAGTCTGTGAGACTTTGAAGTGAGAATATATAAGTAAGAGAATGTGGGGGAGCATAATCCCCACATGGGGGTAAAAATTATTTTTAGCGATTACACATTTCCCTGAATTCCCAATAACCTTAAGCACATATGTGTAGAATTTAAACATACTTGAGATAACAAGATTCAATGTGAAATGCATAAGCCATTGCATTTAGAGCTAATGGATTTTAAGGTAACATAGCAGTCCCTTGCAAAAGTATACCTGTGATACCTAGGGCAATATTATGGATATTGTAGTAACCATCTCCATTGGCAAAGAGTGATTAACCCAGTTAATCCAGATTCAACTAACAGTTCAGTTGTCTGCTGGAACTGGTATGGAGAAGATGGACATGCCTATGCTAGGGGATAGGGCAGTTTGCAAGTTGCCACAGCCCCCTTGAGGAGACACATCATGCACAAATGTGACCTGAGAGCATGTGTTCAGTGCACTAAATAACCAATGTGTGGTAGCCTTTATTGTAGTTGTGGAGAAGCATGATATTCTTCATATCATTTAAGCCTGCATAATATTATTCATTCCTAGGCCTTCTTCCCTTATCCTTCCCTTGGTTTTAGTTCTTAGTGCAGGAGGTGAGTTAAGGCTATAAAAACAGAACTTCTGATGGGTGTCTCTTTGATGGCTTCTACAGCCAACTCTTGCCCATGAGGAAGGAAAGGACTGACTCCTGTATAGGAGACCTGAAGGTCCGCAGGCAACAGGGGAGAAATAAGACCTAGAGAAAAATATTGAGTACCTATTGTATTTCTCCTTCTCAGGGAAAAGACAATTTTTGGGGGGTAGAAAATGCCAAAATAGCCTATTTTCTCCCCTGCAGTGTGGAACTCTTCAGTGTCAAGACATTAGGGTTTAAAAAGGAATTACTAAAAGCTAAAAATGCCCTATTTTTCAAATCTGAAAGTGTATGATTAATGAGTTGTACAACATGACAGAAACAGCATGTACAGATGGGAACAACTGTAGACTAAATGGATCAAACAAAAGGAACACTAGTGAAAAGTCTTTCACTAGAAAAGTAATAGCATACCGTTTTTTTCAATAGCATCTGTTACTGGAATGTTGGCATAAGGAGTTGGACATAGCCTTAAGTCTAAGAGACTTCTAGGAATCCCAGCCAATAATCCTTAGGGGAGGCTGATTCCTCAGTCCCCAAGGACAAGGACCTTGATCTCTTCATTAAAACTTACATTTGTGCAATACACCAAATACAGGTAAAGGAGTTGCAGATACTGTATTTCTAGTGAAGTTAGATTAATACTGATCAGTGTTTAAGCCTGCACATTATTATTTATTCTTACTCATCTTTCCCTTATCCTTTTCTTGGTTTTAGTTCTTAGTGCAGTTTCTATGTACTGTACACCAAACATTTTATTTGCATTGTTATAGGGATGTTGTTTATTACAATGCTATTTAAAGTAATTGATGCTTTCTATTCCTTCTCACTGTAATGCTCTTACTTTATTTCATGAAGTGATGTTATTAATAAATATCCAGATGTTATTGTCAGGATTAACCAGGCTCCTTAACCCCTCTTTGTAAGTTTCCCAACTCTTATCCATCTCTTCTGATTCTCCATAATCAATGACATAGAATATTATGATTTGGTTTCTGAACATAACTTCTTATTCTGTGTTTGAGAAAAGAATGTCAAGAAAGTCAACTCAAGAGCAATACTCAAAAGGTAAATATCACCACATCCATTTCAAGAGTGCATAACACCTGGTTGTGATAGGGCACTCAATGATTAGCTGTCTTTCCCAAAAAATCAGGGTGCATGGCAGCATGAAGTCTGTCTGTAACAGCTTGTAAAGCTGTCGGTTGAATAGCACTGCTTTTCACGTCTCACTGTCATTTATGTCGGGCATGTTACAGCTTTAAAACTGTTAGCTGCTTGCTGATACTGTTCTGTCATGAATGCTATCTCTGTGGCAACATGAAGTCGGCTTTCTTTTTATAACAGAGAACCTGGCTAAAACTAACTTATTATACTTAGCTCCTTGTACCTGATCCTGGCTGCAACAAGTTATTATTATTTTTTTTGATTGCACAGCATAATCGGAGTGCAGCATGCATTGAAAAGTAAATAAAAAATATTTAACCTTGATTTACAAAAATCACCCATTGTTACTACATTTTTAAAAATATCTATATTGAAAAATGATATAATTGCTACTAGATTTTGATTAAATACTTGGTTTTATGCTACCTTAAACTAGTCAGAATGTCTGCTAATAGACAGGAAAGCTGTAAGCCTTGATCCCACAAGATGAGTAACAGCATCTGCCTTCTTCCTTACATGCGATTCTGTAAACTGATTAAATGCCAATGGTCTCATACAAAGGCCTTTGAGCTTGTCTATGATCTGCAAATATGCTGCTTAAGAAATCAAGGACAATAGTAAAAAAAATTCCAGTACTTTTTTTTCAGTTTTATCTCAATGTATCTCACACGTGGACATAACATGTTTTTAACCATCCCTTCTAAATTTATTTCAGGAAAATGGAGATTTCCTGTCTTTTCTACCTATATCATGTGTCCTAATACAAATGTGTAACATGAAGGATAAAGGAAAGGGGAGTTAAAAAGGCAAATTTACCAAAGCCTGAAATAAGTCTTCCAAGTTTATAGACCCTAAACAGTTACTGGCTATCTGACTGAGCTGATTTACAATAAAGACTAGTTAGGTGAACCAAGTTTGCGAATCCAGACTCATTGTTTGGTTTTGCCCCTATCCCAGCACTCCCTATACATGGGGTTTAAGACCTATATCCCCTAATTTACTATAACTAACTATGAAGAAAAAAGCAGGAGATAAGCTATAACATCTTCCAGTGAGTCCCAATTTAACAGGTTTATCTAATCAAGCTTCTCTAAAAAGTGGCTTTATTGGATAATCAGATGCTCCCTGAATTTGTTCTTCTTATATTAAAATTTCTAAACAAGCTAAAGTACCCAGAATAGATAGAATTAATTCAGAATTCACAAATTGTAGTCAAAATGATCAGAGCCGGGTCCAGAAATAAAGCAAATAAGCAATGCATAAATGTTGATTTCTGGATTTTAAACTACAAATGAATATAAAGTAAGAAAGGAAACCTATCGAAAACAAACAGAAAGTAATACACTTTCACCATCTACCATAACATCAGAAGACAATAATGCACAGAAAATATGCATCTAGTTGAGCAGTGCATCACTTAAGAATCAAGAGCAGGCAGTTGCTTTCCAAATCTGCACAATAAATATGCTAAAAGCAGGTGTCAGTTTGTTGTCTGATTCTTCATCAGTAGTCTGTTGTAAAACAATGAAATGAGTCTAACAAGCTTTGAAAGATGCAGTCTTTGGCATTTAATTTAATTTGACTCTGACTGAACAGAAGCTGCCTTGCACCTGAAATGACCTCATTGTTCTCTTTAAGAATGGAAGGCTCACTGGGGCAGTGGGAGTAGAATTTAATTCAGGCTGGTAATCTTAGGGTATGATCATTGCAGTTGTTCACTGCAGATTTTTGAGCAGCTGGGGGCATACATTTTTCATGGCTGAACCTTCTAATCAGTGGTGGCCAGTGACTTCAAATCAATGGGGGGCTGCATGAGACAGCTGAAAGGGTGGGGGTCAATGGGAATGGGGTGTGGCCAACTAAAAAGGGGAGGAGCTATGCTCAAAACCACAAAAAATGTAACTTTAATTAAATATGCTGCCCTGGGTGCCAAACCGTCATTATCAGAGTCCAATCAAGACAAAATGAAGTGTAGAAGAAAAAAAATATTTCAATGCATTGGCTGCATGACAGCTTACTTAATATCTAGATGGAAACAAAAAGGTTGTGAGGCATGAAAAAATAAATTACTTTTTAAATACATTACTGGAATGCCAGTCAAAATCAAGTATAAGAAAAACAAGCAGCACTGAACTCAAACCACTTCTCCTTGCACTGCAGTTCTTAATTATAATTTATATTCAGTTTTATTAAAGTACCGAGTAACATGCTGAAAGTAGCAATCTCTGTGATACCCCCACTTGTAAAAATGTTTCTTATTCAAAACAGACTTGCTGCCTGAACAACTATCTACTTGTTTCATGGGGAAAACATGATTAAAGTAAAAAATGAAAAGCAAACAAGAAACAAGCTCAAGATACATTGATTAAAGGATTACTGCACAGGCTATGGACCACACATGATAGACTGGCATTCTGTTTTGTTTACAGGTAAAGCCTGCAAGGATGACTGCAAGTCTCCAACAAATGTAATGAGCTTCTTAAAATAATGTAGTCCTGTCCTTTATTACAAATTCTGTCATATGCATTTCAATACCCAAGGCTTATACATTATCAAGTTATGTAAGTATTCTCTGCATGGCAACAACAGAAAGGCTTTCAATGTTGGCAATTCTTTAACAGTATGCTTATTAAAGCTTACTTGCATCTTACAATCTCAGACAAGCTTACCTGATGGTCATTAAAGCATTGCTACTTAAACACAGAGCAACAGGCACTTTCTGAATAATACTAAGCATAAATCAACAGTATAAAAATATGACAGAAACCAGAACATTCTGCAAAATCAAGGACAGATGAAAAGCTACTGTAGTACTTGTGTCTACCTTGCATGGGGTAACCTCTGCACATTTACACTGCATAACTGCTACTTGCCTTGCTTGAACACATCCAGAGTCACTACATGGGGGAGTGGGGTGCAACAAGTATGTCACAATTTGAAATATCTCTGGCCGACTGTGATGGCCCTGACACATTTGTCATACCTCTCAACCTCAGAGCAAGACATCTGGACAAAGCTATACATAGAAGTGGCCATGGCATAGAAAGGCCCAAAAATAAGGACACTTTTTAAATATTGCTCTTATGAACTTAGAAAGATAATTGAATAAGTAGGTCTTGCATTAGTACGAATTTTCTGAAGGGTATGAAATCTGAAACTCAAATGTCTGTCATTATTTTCTAACTTCAGTCTTTAATGATTTGCCACTAATTTGCCAAAAAACACAATTTTATGAAAATGGACCAAAAATGTGATGCAAAAATATAAAATAGCCACACAATACAGCTAGGAACCTGTCAAAGAAGGGACACTTTTTTAATATTAGCACTGCTAACTTGAGCAGCTGACAAAATAAAAGAATCTACATACATTTCTGAAATAAAAGTAATCTATAACACTGATTATTACAGTTATTTATTAATTGTAAACCCTCCATGTTTTCTTCCAAAATTGCCATTTTACGGAGGGATTATTGGGGGAAGAGCAACATTTTGAGCCAAAATCGGGAACAGTTGAGAGGTTTGGATATGCCTAATTCTATAAAGCAATTTATTTGCACGTACCTCTCAACCTGTTAATGCAGAAAATCTGGACAAGGCCAAATATATTGGGGGAACATATAAACAGTACTAAAAATTGCTTTTGTATAAACTGAGACAGTTGATAAAATATAACATATTAGCATGCCTTTTTCTGAAGGTTATGAAGTCTGAAACTCAGTGTCTGTCATTATTTAGTTACTTAATTCCTAAATGATTTGCCAGAAAACCACAAATTTTATGAGGAACAAACTAAAAATAAGAAGCAAAAATCTATTCATTCTGTGAAAATCTGGACAGTTGAGAGGTATAGTTCAGCCGGGGTTGTCTTTGAGTTTGCTGCCCTTCCCCCTCACAAAATCATGGTTGAATGGGGCCTCCCCCCTGCAGCCATTCCAATGAACCATTACTTGGCTATTTCACCCCATTTACCATAAACACTAATGTGCATACTGCTTTGCTTCTACAATGATTTGGACTTCATTTGAAAGTTTTTTTTGCATTTTACAGCACAAACACTAAGACATCTGTTAAACAAAGCAATGCAGTCTCACAATGAAAACAGACTTAGCATTAAAACCTCTCTGCCCTTGAAACTCACATTCATTGAAACAGCACTGGAACCCACATTCAAAGAAAATACATTTTGCCAGTGGCAGATAAATATTAACTTTGGGCTGTTTTCAAATCACAGGCCCTTTGCACATGAAACATACACGTGCTCTTTGATACACCTTCCTGATTGTATTAAATTATATTCCTTGTACAATACAGTACAGTTACTAGACGGCATTTTAAATTTATTTTTTGAACATTTTTCCAGTAAACAATGAAACAAAATGCATGCACCAATAATGACAAAACTGCCCAATTCAGAAAATTTTTCCAGTAAACAATGAAACAAAAGGCATGCACCAATAATGACAAAATTGCCCAATTCAGAACATTTTAATTACAAAAGTCTACTCAAACTTCTACAGTCCACCATTATCAGTAAATATGCACAATCTCTGAAGAAGTAAAAGTCATCTAAATAATTCTACATTAAAGAAATATGTAACTCATAAAGAGGTTGCTGCTAGCAAACAACTGTATATTTCATTGTTTCATCTACAAATAAAGTGCCTGTTGCCCTTGAGGAATAAATTGCTTATGTTGCATTAAAAATGATAAGCTAGTAATATTGCAATAGGGATTGGATGGCAAACTGATAACAGGTTCATAGTTACTAGGTATCTTTGCTAAAAAGGACTGCAGCATCCACCCCTTTACAACACAGTACAATATCAGCAATGCAACTACCTACTCTGGAAGTAGAACCCACAGATTTCTGCATCAAACGCAAGTACACTACCTGTTGTGCTGTTAACAATGCAAGCAGACTCAGCATAAGCAGCTCTAAACTTTTGTTCCCCTGCAGCTCTCAGCTTCTTGTAAAATCTACTTGACACTCAGCTGTATCTCTGAACTTTGCAGCACAAGAAATCCGGAAAAAGCCAACATTTATCGGGGGGGGGCAAAAGCTTAAAAACCAGGGACACATTTTAAACATTGCTTGTATAATGTTGGAAAGTTGCTAAAATAATACCACCATACATTTCACTGCTAAGTATTGAACCCAGGACCCTGTGCAAAACAGTCAGAGCAACATACCACTATGCCAAGCCACCTGTTTTGTGAAAGAGTGGAAGACTGAAACTTAAATGGCTACCATTTAGTGAATTCAGTTCTCACCATAGCTGTCAACGTCTTAGAACAAAACACATCAAGAAAGCCAATAATGGGGGAATACAGCCCCCAAACTTATTCAGTGAATTCAGTTCTCACCGTAGCACTCAACCTCTTAGCAAAAAACACGTAGACCAAGCCAGTAATGGGGGAATGCAGCCCCCAAACATATTCAGTGAATTCAGTTCTCACCATAGCTCTCAACCTTAGACAAAAGTCTGGACAAAGCCAATAATGGGGAATGCAGTCCCAAAAATAGGGACAAATTTCAAATACCCATGTTATAAACTTAGAAAATTGCTAGAATAAAAGGTTTTGTGTTACCATGTACTTTCTGAAGAATATGAAGTCGGAAATTCACATGCCTGTTATTTTTATTTATTTAACATTTGTTAACAAGGAAAGGCTGACTTGGAACAAAAGCCAATTTTCAGCAGAGGCCCAGGGAGAAACACAGCAGACATATGTCTTTGCAAGATGGGAGAACATGCAGACTCCACACAGAAGGCACCCCAGCCAAGAATCAAACTAGAGAATATGTAGGTGGCAGACAACAATGCTACCAGTGCACCACTACAACAGAACAAATACGAGGCAAACATCTGCAATTTTTTTTATAAATGGTGGTGGGTAGGGAATTCAGGCCCTTGCCACCTGCAACCAAGGTAAAGGGCTCAAGCCTGAGTTATTGTCTACCCACCTCCATATGTTCTCTCTAGCCACCAGTATACAGCAACTGGGGCATTTTACGCACACATACAGTGTAAAATTCCCACATCTGGATTAGCACAGATAATTAACCAATTTTGGTTTAATAGCTATAATATAATTCTAGAAGAATGTTAAAATATGTCCCCACTGAGGAATTACCCTATATAACTGGAAATAATATTTGACACATGAACGTACTACATTCCAACATCCTGCATCCTCACCGAAGGAAGCAAAAAGTCACAGGACCAGAAGACAATTCAATGTCATTTACATGTGGAGCACAGATGAAGTATCTCATTAAGAATATTCATACTGCAAGGGGGTGTGTCACCAGGTGCTTGTTGTGATGTAATTTGGAACTTTTGGGCTCTAGAAGACCACAGACATCAAGGAACAGATGAGATGCCCGCGGTGTTCCTTTTCCAGTGTTATAGAAGAATAGTGAGTAGTAGATTTATGCTACATTTTACACATGCACACACGCAGAGCTGTGTATTTATTTTTTTGCTATAGGCTGGGCAGTACTGGAATTGTACTTACTTGCTGGGAGTCTAGCTTACCCAGTATGTGCGAAGGTGCCCCTTTCCATTAAGAACCAATCACTTTAATGCTTATGTCTCTGGCCTCCAAGTCGGGGTGGAAAAGAGATTAAGATCTGGCAAGTCACCATATCCAAGTCTTAAAACTATAGCCCCTAAATATTTAAAAGGGGTTCTGAATGGGAAGTATATTACATTGCCAGGAATGGTTATTTATCATATTATCAGATGCAGATTAAAAAAAAATAAATAAATAATAATATGATGAACCTGCCGGTAAGTCCAGAACCCGACATTTCTTTCTGCATTAATAAAACGGTGTTTATAGGTGAAAATAATAACCACATAACATCTACTGGTGATTTATAAGTTTTAGTGTTTCCTTCCCCATATTACAAATGTGTCTGACTAGGTTAACGAGGCTTGGCCTCGGACCATAGGTCACGTTTGACTCACACGGGCAGCCAAAACAGAAAGAAAATTAACCATCAGGTTACAATTGTCCAAATACTGTATACAGTGTAACAATCTAGTTAACGGTCAAAAGTACATATCACTATAATTACAAAGTGTGGGAACACAGCAAGCACACATGCAGCAACAGAACTTGTTCATAGTTGAACACTTTGCATATTGCATCATGTTATTTATGTCTAATACATGCCACTGGAATGACCCTAGATATCTGTTCATAGCTTAAGTAGACAGAAATTCTGAATAAGACATGGGGTGTAGCCATTTCTTTAATTGTTTACCAGCTTGCAGACTGTTGCCCCCCACACACACACACACACACACTTAACTCTCATCCTTGGAATAGCTAGAAATGTGATTTATATACCAAACACATATTCCTACTTCTCCATATCATAACCACCTTTTATAGTATATATCCTAAATATGGAATTAGAAGTGCTGAATATACATTAAAATGGTTACATATGAAGTTTAGAAAACTCTGACTACAACAAGCATGCGTCATTGTGGACAGTTATCATTTTTCTTATCTCCCTTATATTTATAGTTTACTGGTTCACTTGTGCTTTTTAAAGTTTATTTTAGGTGGTTAAGAGTGGAATATTTAGTGCTCTGATGCTGAGTAAAATGTTACCCCTTTAAAAATGATTTTCTAGACCATAGTGTGGATAATATATGCCTGGTTACATCAATGACAAAGAATAAGGACTGATTGCAACCAAGCTCATGCAAGGGTGACCACTGAGGAGAATTTAGCAGGGCAATACCAGACAAAATGCTTTCTGAAGTGAGGGCAATCAGCATCAGGGTTACTTGATTAATAGTAGGTACAAACAATTTTAGGGAGCATAAAAAAACAATTAAGAAGATATCTGTCATCTGCAGGACTTTGGGGCCCTGGTCTTTTGCTTAAATGGAGGTTTGAGATGCAATATTCTAATTCTTCCAAGTGTTACAGGGGTTTCAGTGTGTCACATCTCTCCCTGTCGCTAACACACACACACACACACATACACACACACACACACACACACACACACACACACACACACACACACACACACACACACACACACACACCCACACACCATTGCTTGTAATACACTTACTTACATGCATGGGTAATAGCTCCACATCCACTCGTCGCTATACCTTCCATTGCTGTATAGCTCCCATGAGATGTCACTGATCGCGTGGTGACGTCATCAGCCTGCTGATTAATTGGATTAATGAATGATTAAATAAAACTATTTTATTTGTGATTATTTCACTGATTAAATGAGATACCTCAGACTAAAGGCAGAAGAGATATTAGTTTCTTATAATGGCTAAGGTAAGTTTACCTTATAGACCAAGGTGCAGGGTTTGGTTCTCACATGAGGTAATTGGCTAGGCTTAGGGCAGTTAGACTATTACTAAGCTATGAACCTATCTACAAAAGCCACCATTTCGAGGTCCAGTAAGGGCTAACAAATTCAAAAATCCTAACATTCTTCCTCATTCTCCTAATATCGTGGTGTTTGTCATCCCATTTACTGCAGTCAAAAATGTCAGCTTCTCTCACCCGAAATTATCTTAAAATTAGAATAATAAAGTTTGAGATTATTGGATATTGATGCTTTATTGGTGAAGGTATAAATATCAGCAGACTAAATATCAACAATTTAATTGATAGTGAATTGCTATATATCCTAATAAATCGAGATCCATGATGCAAAGACGCTGTGTAAACAGTGGAATCAACACTGTAATCAAGCAACAAAAGAAAAAGAACCATCATAAATTCTAATAGCACTTACTGGAGTAGTACAGCAAATGAGAGGGGACATACATGGGAAGCAGATTCTTTAGATATATGGGATTTGGTCATGAGGGCCTTTTATGTCAAAACACCTGCACGCAAGGATATACTATATACTACTTAGCCTGCAGCTAATACAAAGGTCACAGTAGCTGTGTGATATGGGTGCATATATTGTGGGTTCTAAAATCCCTAAGTACAGTGCATTACAATAATCCAATCAAGATACAATCAAAGCTGAGAAAAGCTGAGAGCCAGGGCATGGCCAAGATGGTAAGCAGTTAACAGCACAAGAATTGTGCTCTGCTTCTCTTATACAATTTTGACAGGATTTAATTTTTAATTTCAATATAAAACCTTCTAAAAAGGTGAAATAAGCAATTGGAAACTATCTGGGACTGTCTGGTGAAAAAAAATTCTCTCTTTTTAAAAATGGTCTTGTCAAAACTTCAGTCTGAAAATATCAAATGAAAATGAGTCACTCTTATGCAACACTTCAAGAAGTCACTGGGAAGAAGGAGTTCGAATCTATCATCAAAAGTTTTCAGGACGTATTGTTAAAATTGGATAAACTAGTCTCTAAGGTAGACATGGTACTTATGTATTATCACAACCAGATTCTGAACGACTCACTGTTAATGTATATTCTGGAAGACCTTCAAGCTATCATTTTGTTTGGGTAAGAAAATTCATCTTTTTTACAATGTAGTATTTAGAACACAAATTAAATTACAAGGTCTGACGAAACATGACAGTAGTAATCACTTGACTGTTTCTTCTTATGTGATGTAAATGTTACAGCAGTTACTGTCAATATTGATTAAAAACAGTCTTTTCTCTTTGCAGCTTGAATCTTACCTAGCAGAATATATTTGGTGTGAAGCTCAAGCTACAAAGAGGAAAAAAATACTTTGAATCTATATTCACAGCGATCGCCGTAAGATTTCCACCACAGAAGAAGAAGCAGTCAACCATTTCCCAAGCCCTAACAGCAGGCAAGGTGTTTTACTGCAGGGAGCAGATGAATAAGCTCATTAGCTGTGCCACTCCAATGTTACAAGTGCAAGGATAGCAGAGCAACTAAACTGGTTAGAAAATAATTCACTCTTAAGCACTATAGAATATATAACAAAACTAATTAAATGTAACCAGTACACCACAGTAATGAGAAAAAAGAACATGTTTTTAAACCACAAATCCTGATATGTTAAACGTCCATGCTACTGTCAAGCCTCCAGGCACCTGTATGACGTTAGAAGGGGGAAACCAAAAATCAGTCGGCCTTCCAGTTTTAAATGTGCTACTTCCACTACTATCCACCAACCATTTACATCCAGCTCACACCATAACACTCTAGCAGTTTTACTTACTGTCAAGGGGTTTACTCATCTGTACCATGCAGAAATGCAGAGTGAGTCATTTAGAATCTGGTTGTGATAATACGTAAGTACTATAGACACAATCAAAAAAGACAAAAAAAGCAGATAGAATTAATAAATTAAGCATTTAAACAGCAAAAACTCAGATTTCTGTCATGGAAGACTCACTCACTGATTTAGATGGTAGACTGACTGAAGCAGAAAGTAATATTGAATTCATTTTAAAACAAAACAACAAGTTCCTGGAGAAGATAGATCATCTTGAAAACAGGGTAAGAAATAACAAAATCAAGATATATATGGAATGTCTGAGAAGCAAGTGGGAGAAAATGTTTTAACTACTTAGATTCCAAAAAACTTTAAACCTCCCTGAAACCCTATCAGATGGTATATAGAGGGCACAGAGATCCTTATCAACAACAAATTCAAACAAGAAAACGTCAGATCCAAGATCCATAATAGCGAAATTCATTTTTAGTTGGAACAAAGACTTGAAAACTGCCTGGTCTGCATCATCCATCAAAATAGGTGATAACCTTATCAAAGTTGACAACGACTTTTCTTCTCTACTTATCTCGAAAAGGAAAGCATGTATTATCTTGCTGAAAATAAGGTGGCCACATTTCTATTGTGGCATTTCCTGACAAACAAGCCCCACCCCATGAATAAACCTTTTTTTAGTTGCCAAATCATTCCAACATTAGTGCTTGTTGTAAATTTTCATACAGTTTTAATGTTTATATATTGTATTTTATTGTGGTTTTACCATAATTTGTAAAGGTATGTTTGTTTATGTTTTTAACTTTTGTATATGTTATATACCTATTTATATGAGTTATACCGTAGGCATGTGGGTATTTACTATTGTAGATGTTGCTTTAAATTTGTTGATTAGTTAATTAACACAAGCATGTTTTTTTACTGAATTTAAGCAAGGTGGTTAGACCTGACTTTTACTGTCTGAAGAAGCATTCAGTGGGAGAACGCGAAAGGGCTAACTTCTTTTTCATTAAAGTTTCTGTTGCTTCAGCCGTGGTGTTACCTCTGAATTTTGTTTTTATATTCTTTGCATTGTTTTTTCCAGAGGCACTTTATCCTCCAGCTGATACTACTTTTTTACAAACTTTTTAACTACTTAGATTCCAAAAACTTTAAACCTCCCTGAAGCCCTATCATATGGTATAGAGAGGGCACAGAGATCCCTATCAACAACAAATTCAAACAAGAAAACTTCAGATCCAAGATCCATAATAGTGAAATTCATTTTCAGTCAGGACAAAGACTTGAAAACTGCCTGGTCTGCATCACCCATCAAAATAGGCAATAACCTTATCAGATTTGACAATGACTTTTCTTCTTTACTTGTCTTGAAAAGGAAAGCATGTATTATCTTGCTGAAAATAGGGTTGCCACCTTTCTATTGTGCCATTTCCTGACAAACAAGCCCCACCCCATGCATAATCTAGCCAAACCCATTCCTTTAGTAGCCACACCCCTTTTTTCTAACACCCTTCAGCACAAGTCTTGAATATTACATACAATTACCACTAAATGCAAAAGTATACAATAAATCAGATGCAAATAAATTAAAAAAAGCTTTATTTTGCAGTACTTAATTCAAGGATTCACTACACAAAACAGTACGTCAGTACACAACAGTACATCACACATCAAAATACCACCACTGGATGAAACAAGCATGGGAAAACTAACCCTTCAGCACAAGTCTTTAATACCACATGCAATTAATACTAAAATGGAAAAAATACTATTACTCAGATGTAAAAAAAACTTTATTTAGCTGTAATTCATTCAAAGCAGTACATTATCACACAACAGTACATCAAAATGACACCACTGGTCTTACAAGCATGGGAAAACTACTAATCTGTCTTGTCAAAATTTTCTTGAAAATCATTGCTTATACTTGAAATTATATTTTGCATTTGATCTGGTAGCCTCAAGTAATGCCTGGTTACTTTTTACAAATGAATAAAATTGGCCTTCACAAGAGACGCAAGATTTCTGTTTCTTGTACTAGTCCACAAATCCCCGATAAGTGAAAATACCCTTTCCACAAAGCTATTGTTGGGGGGAATTGAAAGGGCAAACTGCACTAGTCTGTAAAGTGTTTTGCAGTCTGCAGCTTTACTAAAAAAAGTCACCCAGCGATCACTTACAGATGCCTCTGTCATCTCTAACAGGTTTGGCAATGCAGCAGTTAAAGTGCAGTAGTGTGAGTAAAGTGCTTCAATGTCCACATTCAATTTAAAACCATCTGCAGCTGTACTCAGTTCTGGCCAAGTTACAGGATGTTGGAGGCTAAGGACCTGCTTAGCTTTAAAGGGACTATTATTGTAGTCAAACCACTTCTGTAGCTAACAAAGTGTGTTACTATAAAAATCACAGAAATCCCTGCAGACCTGCTGTGCCATAGCTAGAGTAAAGTGCTGTAAGGTAGATGAAACTTTAGCATCAAATAATTGATCATCTAGCCTTCACTGTAACTCATCTTTAAGACTTTTTCATGACTGTGTACAACTCTGGAGTAGAGAGCATGTTACTTTCAAGCTTTGCTATAGACTTGTGGAATACCTGCAGGATGTAGTGCATGAAATGTATGTAGCACTCTGCCTCTGAGATATCCCCACTGATGCCATCCTCATTGGCCTCCACAAATCTCCTGCAAGGGGATAACACTCCTCAGGCCCTTGACTAATAAAGTAACTTTTAATAGTAGGCCAGCATTCTACCAGCCTTGCCAGAGCTGGGAACAAAGACAACTATCTTGTGACAACATGCTGCATGATTTCCTTAAAGTCCTGGTCAAGGAAAGAATAGAAGTCTTTCAACAATGTCATTTTTTTAGCAGATGTTGAAAACTCACTATGTACTTTCAAAACCAGAGTCTCCACATCAAGCCTCACAAAGGACTTGGTTGTATGCTTGGCACAGTTATGTATTACATGGCATAAACAGTTTGCTGCAATGATGTGAGGCACCTCAGATTTCAAACTTTTAAAAACAGACCTATGTTTTCCATAATGAACTGAGGCATTGTCTGCAGCATAGCTAGCAATGTTTTGTACTTTTAGTCCTTTCTGCATAAGGATGTTCTATATTCTTGTAAAGATGCATTTGGCATTTTTGTTATGATCCTCACAGAAATCCAGAAGATTCTGTTCTGTGTCATGGCTGTGAGTGAAGTACTGAATAACCAAGGGGAACATTTTTCTGTTCCCTTTATTTGATGCATCTGATCCCACTGAGAAGTAGGAATTGAAAGTTCCTGCAGATGGAGCTCCTCTGAATGAAGTGCAAGTACATTCATTACAATACTCTCAGATCTTGTCTTCCCACAGCTGAATTTTCAAAGCCAACTTAGAATCAGGGAAAACTGTCTGTGCCAGCTTACCTCCACATTATATGGATACATATAAGTGACTGTGTTTCACTCCATAATAGACTGCTCTCATTTCAGCTGCAGTCACTTTGGAAGCTTCACTGGTTGCACTACGTGGCTGAATAAACTCTGTCATTACAAAGTTCTGCCTCTGGAGGTGAAGGCTTTGCTGATGTTTGTCAGACTTCTGATGGCTTTTCATTGCCTTTTCCAAATCCCAATTTATAGTGAAAGCTGTTCCACAAGATGTGCACTTTGCCATGGCATCTGCATTTGGAACAGGTCGCACCCATGAGTAGCTTTGCTCCTATGCCTTATTATAAGTGCAGAAAAACTTCTTAGGAGACACACTTCCAGCCTCTTGCTGATCCATTGACCTTTTCTCAAACATTATTCTTGCAGGATCCTTGCTCAATGCCACTAAAATAAACCAAAACAGTAATTAATACAAATCAAGATACTGTTACGTTACCATCAGCAGTGCCTGATGGGGCCTGTGTCAACTAGCCAGAGATACATGCTCACATTCACATGTGAATCTCCAGACTTTACACCTTGATATGAGGGCAAAAGCATGTGAAAGAAGATATAGACTCCATCTGAAAAATTAACAGTGAAGGTTAAACAATGAAAGGCAGCAAAAGCAACTCCTGAGGGACATTCTGCAGCTGTTACACACATGAACCTAGAAGAGGAACAGAAGAACATGCACAGAAGGCATTCAACCATGACTAAAACTGTAGATCAGATACTAAAGCAACTAACTGGTATCCCATGTCAAGACCCTCAACTGTTACGCAAAACCCAATACAAAGTGATTCAGCTAAGTCAGGACACAGTGCTGCAACAAAGTTCAAACATACTGTGGGCCGACAAGATGATAAAGATGAAGTACATGGTAGTTCAGCAATCATAATATCTGCTAGCTCAACAGTAATAATGTTCATAGAGACAAACTAGGCATGTCATAAGTATTCAGATGTTCTGATTTGAAATAAATTACTGTAAATCCAAAAAGAATGCATTACAAAGGCTCAAAAATAAGAGAGATTTTAAAATCCTAGAACAGGTTGCTTTACCATGCATTTTCTTAAAGATAAATGCCTAACAGAAATGACTTCAACCCTCTATCATTTGCTAGAATCCACACAGTATGAGAAAAATATGAGGCAAAATGTGTACATTCTGTTCTAGACATCACAATACCTTTCAACCTAGACAGCACTAGAGACAGAAATGCTACTTTATAATCTTTGTAAGGCGTTAGAATAACAGTTTTTACTCTAACATGCATTTCCTTAAAGATATGAAGTTTAACAAATATCCACAAATGACATTAAGCCATAGCTTAACCTTTTAGTTAGCACATAGAACTAGAACAAAGTTTAAAAAGGACAAATTTAAAATCACGCTCTTATAAAAATGTGATTTGCCACTATGAAAAACAGATAATTTTGAAATACAAACATTGGTGCTATATTCAAGCATATAGAGGCTAGAATAAAACACATCATATAATGCTTAGCCCTACTTGCTTGCAAGCATACTTGGCCTCTTAGCACAATATAGGAGCACAATAGATATAGGAGAATCAGCAGATGTTATCCCATTACTCTAAAAGTTGCAAGAAACATTGCATCAATAGTTAAGGAGAGAAAGATGGACATCATCTAAACTACCTCCCAGACAAATTAAAATAATATGGTGTGAAGGCTGCTCGCCTAGCTAGCAAAACTTTTGTAAGTAATTCTATGCCATTTGTGAATAGTAATATGATTTGTATGCTTGTCTTACAAATGTAAGTAAACTGTATGTTATGTGCTGAGCTTCAAAAATGTAACCACAGTGCACCCTACTGGAAAAGAGCAAAACTCTAAGAAAATAAGTTGAATTGTTTATGATGGTGTTTATCTTAGCTTGGAGGCAGACTGTCTGCAGCTAGAAATTCTTTCTAGTGTCTGGAAACAGAAATAATTACAGGTTTCCAATGTAAAAGTGTTTAACAGTTTTACGACTTCAAGTTTTAGGCAAAACTTCTAAAGAAATAAGTATTTTTAACACAGAGATGTTATATTTTATGTTTCTGTTAGCCTGGGAACTAAAGACATAGATGACAAAAATTATATAATCTGAGATAGCTCAGCAGAAATGTTTGATAGTAATTTAAAAACTATCTTAGAGAGTGAGTCTGTGCATTTTGCATTTGTCTTTGGACCTAGAAACATTCACCCAGCACTTCTGCCTGTGTGTTACTCTGTAAGACTTAGATTACAGTGATTTCTCTTAGAGATAGATAAGAACTAGTAAGATAAGTTTAGATGTATTTATGTGAGACTGTCCTGCAATGTTGTTTTAAAGTATTTCCTGTGATTCTGAATTCTGTTGTCACTGTGTTGAGTTACTGAGTATAGTCTTGTGCTTTTATTATTATTAAATATAATTAAACATTTTAATTGTGGCTGGTTTGTTTAGAGATATTTAAGCTCTTAGCGTACTTGCATATGTATTTGGTGACACTGTACAGGCCACTCTTAAATAGCCTTGGCCTTGGTCACACTTACCATTTGTATAATAGCAACATCACACAGTAGAATTGGTCACCCTTTGGGAAGGGGCTTATAGTAGCTAATAAGTAAGGGTGGTTAGTGGCAGTGATTATTAACTTATAGTCTGGGCAGAAGGGGGCATAGCTGGTTAACCTGTGCCAGCCTTCCCCAGGAGTGTCTGTGTGTTTGTATATAAATCAAATCTCAAACTGTGTGTGTGTGTGTGTGTGTGTGTGTGTGTGTGTGTGTGTGTGTGTGTGTGTGTGTGTGTGTGTGTGTGTGTGTGTGTCAGCTATTTGGGCAGATACATGAAACAGTGGTTGGACAGAGAGGGTGCTAAAGGTTTTGGCTTGACCACTCAGCTGAGATCTTAACACTATAGCTGTGCCAGTGGGGAATCTTATTGGGGATCTGGAGAGAGAGGGAGAAAACAGCCCCAGACTGGCTGTGATCTCTGTATGGTCTTAAGGGAAATTGTACTGTGTGTGTACTTGTCATCCTCCCAATGTACATGTCCCTCACTGGTGTTAGTGGTGAGGATTGAGGCTCCTTAATTAGAGGTTCCTTAATTACTGCACCAGAGCAGGGGCATCACATATGTTCTTAGAACAAATGCAGAAAGTATTGTTTTTAAATACACAAAATTTTGTACAGTGGCATGTGATGACTGGCAAACTAATGTACACAATTCTCAGTGAAAGGTACAGACTTTGCTACAACATGTTTCAATTATTCATTTACTCAGTACCACCCAGAAAACATATGAGAACAGACCAAAATTATCAAGCAATATGTGGTACTAGCCCTAAAAAAAAAAAAAAAAACTAAAGCTTAATATCACTTACCTCTAAGGATTCAAAGAAAGCTCCAGTCCAGGCTTCCTATCAGAACAGAGCAGGCAGGGCAGAGGCTACCACAGCAGCAGTCAGGCAGTAAAAAACAAACAGTAGCCCATAAATTCAACTTGGGTATGCTGAAAAGAAAGCGTGTGTCCACCACCACGGTTATCTCCGATGGTCTGACCTCTCTGTCCTTCCAGTATGAGCAGGCAATTTGAGAAGGGTTTGCAGACACCCACACACTGCTGCAGCTGAGCCAAACTTGAGCAAAAGAGTCCATAGCCACTCTGAATCCTGATTCTGAAGGTAACAGATACAGAATTAGAAAAACAAATCCCGGGATTCATGAAGCTCGGCGCAAGGCCGGCGTTAGGCTTGCGCCGACCGTGTGGCGTGAAGCTGGCACAGTAGCACTAAATGCATATTATGAAGGCACACTGCCGCCACAGCCACGTGCATAGGAAAGAAGTGCGAGTGCATAGGGCGTGTCGAAGTGCCTCATGGAGGCATGGAAATGTCAGCTGTCAACGTGCAACCTAAAATGCTTGCATATAACAATTTGAAAGCAATAGTAATCACATCTGTCAGTGTTCATGGATACTGAAACGTATGCAAAGCATGCAAGACAGTTCCTGCGAACACAAAATGAAGAAGCAAACACAAATGCACTGTAGGGAATAATGGGTCCCTATCCCTCAAAAAAATGACATTGAAAACGGTGTGCCCATAGTCCACTGCAGTGTAGATAGTTATACCAAGTGGAAGTGAAATGCATCATATGTTAACGCGCTGCCAATAGGTATGTCCAGCCCAATGGTCAGGGTCCCCAGCTGACCCATATTGTGAGGGAGAGTACACAGCTGGGCAGATGTGTCCATAACAAAAAACAGGATAAATGTAAATATCTAGCGACCGTATGACCGAATTATATCCCACAACGCATGTAATAGTCACATACAATAAGTATGTCCATATTTAACATACCATATGTGACAGGAAATAGAATAAGCATGTAAACAAAACAGAAGGAGCATATAAACTGCTACAACAATAAGGCAACATGTAGGCTGAAAGGAACAGTATTATCCATAGCGTTGACTGTGGGTACGTGTTGTCCAGTACAATCAGATATGTGTCCAGAATATATCCCATCCTGGACATAGGAAAAGGTGGCATCCTACCAATGATTAGAACAGTCGGCCAAAATCCTCACATCTGCGTTCCAAGCCGTACTTGTCAGGATGTGTCACAGTTGAACGGGTATTACCCGGGAATACCAACCATGTCATGAAAGTTAAGTATGGGCGTGTACCTATGTGCATGAGGAATAGCATGTGGAAGTTCAAACATGGCAGGGTAGTCCACACAACCATACAGGTACCTGACATATGTAGGGTATGCAATGTGTTACCTTGACCGTGTCATGAGCCATCAACCAAAGCAGTGATGGATGAAGTGTCAGGAATATGTGTGTGTGGGGGGATGGGTAATGGTATAATCCTCAAAGGCGAGACTGTGTCGTATGCAGAATAGGTGAACTGGAGGTGTATGAGGGAGCAGCGGTTGAAGCAGAAAGAAACACAAACAACATGTATACACATCTGCAATACAACCAGACAGGCCATACTGTAGAACACAATCCCACAAACATATGAATATTAAAATGTGTGATACAAATGTACAGAAATGTCACTGGCACATACCCACAGATTGGTCCTGATGGAACTGGCCATATCAAATGCAACACACCTGGATGCATAATGGACTACCCAGCATCCCCTCCACAGCACACAACCTGCACCCATACCTGAACATCCACCAAATCCAGCCATACTTGCCTACTAGTTTGGCACAGCCACATCTGCACATAGTTACCACTACGCATATGTAGTAGGTAGTGTCACCCTAGGCAGTTTCAGGATTGCAAACTATGTATCCCTTGCATGTAAAACCCTCAGCACATTTTCCTAACGCCAGAAGAATGGTCGGTATCGGTCTTGTTATTATTGGTCTTGTTAAATTTTTGGATATCCCTCATGGGATAAGTAACCTGTGTAAACATTAGAATGGGTATCAAGACACGATGTCCAGTCCTGTAGATATCTGGACACAAGTTGGAATGTGCAGTAGTGGTGCACGAGACTGTCCAGCCCTAGATGGTCATGCAGAACCTACTACCCAGGATCAAACACCTGCCAGTGACGCATGTGTCCCGACATGAATAAATGAGAGAATATATTGCACACATTTGCATAATGGCACATGGAATAAGGGTGATGAAGGCACTGACATAAACAGGATACCCCCTGATCCACTGTGTGAGGGACAAGTACTGTGTGGGTAGGTGTGACCTGACCAACAATGATGCAATGCCAGATGTCCTGTGATTGTAGGAAATAACTAATTACCATACTGCATGTAACAGTTGCCTAAAGCGGTCATGTCAGGATAGAATAAACATAATTCATACAAGAAACAGGCAAACAACCAAAGTGCTAAAGGTATAGGCTCACAGCTAGTAAACTAATGAATGTTCTAAACCTGCACTGACTGTGGCTATGTGTTGGCCTAAACAATCCGGTGTCCCCAGAATATATCCCAACCTGTACATATGACAATGTCAACCCTACCAATGGTCATAGCATTCGCACAATAACTGTCCAGCCTCTTAACCACTTACAAAGCCAGTGACCTTTGGAGGAAAGGTGTTGAATAAGAATGACTACTTACAACAATGAAAAGTAATAGACGCATTTAACTGCAGAAAATTAGTAGTATTACAAATCTGTCAACACGTTCCAAGTTAATAGTACTAATATGGTAGAAGTGTCCGTGATTGTTCCTGAGTTGTCATAGCCGTGTCCCTGTCACTGTAGAAATGAGTCCCCGAGTATCACAGAGGTCCGTACACATAAGTACACCAACCGTCACATCTGTTGACATGACTATTGCATACCTGTAGTGAATTTATAACTGATGTCCAGAATAATATTCATTGTATCTATAAATGAATGAAATAGTCAAATGGGAATGGAAATACATGGAAACCCCACCCCCCCCGCATTATGTAGTGGAATCACTCCCCACCCTAAATTATGTAGCACCGACCTAATAATTTGGTCAGAGGTGCCCAAACACCTGCATCTGTAAACACAGGTAGAATGTTAAAATCTGGACTAACTCTGTCCATGTGTTAAGTCTGATATTTGAACAGCACCAGGGGAGTTCTAGTCACCAGTCGGACAAGCCTAAACCCGGACCATCACATGAACACCCTGGTAATCAAACATGTGTATGTGTGAGAACTATAAGCGTAGGAGTTCTGAATATCCTTGGAGTGAGTAGACATGCAGCACAGGTCCAGAGCAGTAGGAAACAGGGAATGTCGTAAGTGTAGTACTGCAGTTTTCCCAGCTGGAGAATGGATGCCTGCTGTGTAAGAGAAGTGATGAGGCGTATGTCAGAGTAGCTATGAACCATGGGTATACATATAAATGAGCCAGAACATAAATAGTGTAGTGGTTAGAGCATCCGCCTAACGTGAAGGCATTCCTGGTTCAAGTACGACTATAGCACATATTAATTGTGTAATGAATGCCTCTGTGCTGTAAAGCAAACATTTATACATGTAAAGGTGACCGCGTTCGCATGGGTCCGTTAACCGGATTCCATCAATCAAAGTGGTACTTTCATAAGGAATAAGGCACATGTAATCCCAAAGAAGTGCCAGTAAACAAATGTAACTCAGAATAAGTAGATGCAAGTGCACCTGCGCGGGTGTACGCAGCTTTTAGCATAGCAAATGTATGTTGTCTTGTACAGCTGTAACTTTTAGATAGATAGATAGATAGATAGATAGATAGATAGATAGATAGATAGATAGATAGATGTGTGTGTGTATAGATAAATATCCACAGACATAACAGATATATGCAATTATATATCTATATATACATATATATATATATATATATATATATATATATATATATATATATATATATATACACACACATATATATCTATATATATCTATATATATATATATATATATATATATATATATATATATATATATATATATATAGATAGATATGTAAGGAACGCCAAAAGACGAAAGCAAACATAAGGGTTGTAAAGGGAATCTAGAGCAAGTAAGGAATTATAAAGTGCTCGCAGCATATGTCAGATAAAGCTGCTCAAGTGTGAATAGAGTACCGCTATTCACACCAGAGGCAGGGTTATACCAGTGGTCATAACATCATTGAAGTGCTACGTCAGCATTGTAAACAGACGGAATATAGTACATGTTGCGACCACCTACACTTGTAACCCGCAAATCATTCATAATCCATAACACCAGGAAACGCACATATGTGCAAATATGAATGGATGGTGAACCTGTGAATACACGAGGTGGTACAAAATGTGTGTAGGACCCCAACGCTCTGGAGAGGGCAATGTGTAAAGGTGTGTCATGTCTGCGATAACAGGTGTATAATGGCTGGTATGCGAGGAAACTCAACACGGGTATGCTGGAGAAACTATGTATATGTGATTATGGACACAGGAGTGCTAGGGTATGTTGCGCCGGTTGCAATGGAGCGGCCTGTGGAAGTCATCTAGTACGTAGGTGCAATTCCCAGATAGAGCATCATCTGCGTGGAGGCATGTGTGAATGGGTGTATTGTTGTTGGACATTGTGCATCAGGGCTGGCAGCCCGGCACGTAAAACCTACACACCACCCATGAGCGGAAAGGAGTTCTGCTGTGACAACTGCAAACCGTGAAAAGCAGAAAGACACAACTACATGCAGACATCAATATGTTGACGTGCAATCTCAGTAACACACTCATTCTATTAACATTAATAATATGAATGTGCACAGAAACAAACACAGTAGCAGGAATAACAGGCTGCACATACGAGTAATAGGTCGAATGACACTATCACATCACACTTATCAGCGGCACCCCAGACATGAAAAATGTGCGACATCTGTCCGCTGTATAACATGCAGTATACTGATCACAAGTTCACTGGAGTGAAGTGTTGGTGTCATAATGACTAAGGCAATAGTATGGTGTTGAAGCAGAGATAAAACCCAATACGCATGTGTAAGTGTCTATGTCAGAGAATATATATATATATATATATATATATATATATATATATATATATATATATATATATATATATATATATATATATACATATACATTTATACAAATAAATATATATATATAAATATAAATATATATATATATATATATATATATGTAGATATATATATATATAAATGCACACACACACACACACACACACACACAAAGATATACTACAGATATATATAGATAGCTATATATACACAAACAACAGGTATTGATGTATACATATACACACAAAACAAATATATCATAGTAGATATACACATGTACATAACTAGGTTACTTTACAGCAATTTGGGGTAACATATATACAGCCCGGGCATATGTGACTGGGAGGTCCAATAAATAAATGTTGTACCGCCCCCACACCGCCCAGCTAGGCCGGTCAGACATACAGACAGGCAATAAAGATTACTACACTGCTGCTGTCCAAAACACCAGCAGGAAAGTAGCAGTGGGAGAGATCTGCAAGGTCTACACTTTAAACATGGATAATGGTGTCCCTTGCGGGACCCCAAAAAGTCAGTGTATGTGTCAACCTGGTGTCATCGATGCGAGCAGGATGTAGGTGTACATGGAACAGTAGGATGTGCAAGTGTGATAATACATGGGTTGACAAAACGTATGACATGTGTCCCGAGATGGGGAGAGTGGGCAATGTGTAGGGGTGTGCTCACACCCCAGCTGCGCTCACAGTAAGTATATGTAATGAGTGCTGTAGAGGGGTGCCAGGTAGGTGGACCATGGGTATGCAATAATGGGCTTAAGTGTGCAGGTGCTGGTTGGCAGAGATGTAGTAGACCCGCCTAGTGGAAGTCATTAATATTCCTATGTGGGCATAGCAGATGCCTATACGTCCCAAACCTGAAGAGCACATCTACCGGATATACTGTAAACCATCGGGGGAATACATAGACACCAAATAAGTGCCGTGTACCCGATTAGCATGGACGTCCATAGTTATGAATCAGAATGTAACAAAGTCCGAATAAACACTTCCAGAACTAGTGATATTAGGTGGACAGGTGGCAGAATACAGGTTATGACAGATGACATGTACAAGTCATAAAGGGCATGTACCTTGACAAACGAGAATGAATACATATGCTCTGCAACTGTCAATGTGTCTGGTTAATAAAACCAATCATCTAAATATGTCTCACAGGGTGTTATGCAGTCTTCCTGATACAGTGTTCATTCTCCCCCATTGGTATGTGAGGTCTGCTAGTGACGGAAAGTGCATAATTTGATGACCACCTCAGGTAGATGATAGCATAATAGATGGTTCCACACCCGTACGCCTGTGAGTGACACACCCGTCTGGGCAGTTGTGTCCTGCAAAATGTATGTTATGGCACATGGCCTGTGAGTTCGGGAAAGGAGGCCATATATTGTGTGTAGTGGTGTCAGAAATTAATTTGTTGTATCAGAAACAGCTACATGTAATAGGAAACAGTATTAGCAATTATAATGCTACAAGAATAACCTTAACGTATGCAAACCATGGAAGTAGTCAGTTCACGACTGGCTGTGAGTATGTGTTGCCTTGACACATGTGATAGCTCTACATATAGGATCTATAGGGCCACCACCAATCTGAATGGCCAAAGTGGGACCTGCTCTGCAGACATATCAGACGTACCAGGGCAGAACATATCTACAGCCATGCATAGTACAGCAATATACATCTACATATAGGATCTATAGGGCCGCCACCAGTCTGAATGACCAAAGTGGGACCTGCTCTGTAGACATGTCAGATGTACCAGGGCAGAAAATACCTACAGCCATGCATAGTACAGCAATATACATATCTGCACAAATCAAAGTGTAGTCTAGCAGCTGTAAAGTTGCTTATGCTACTACATATAACATATCGACGTGTCAGGTATACAAGACCTGTAACAAGCAACCACTACAGACACGTAGAATATGAGAATGTCCCCTAATCAGGACAGTTGCAATGGCTAGAGTATCGTCACATGATATATGCCTAATGAGGGACTATCCCATGCAAAGTGGGAAAGGTGTCATTCCTACAGTCTCCCGTCATGCAATCTGAAAGGTGGAAAATGTACAGTAGGTATGCGGTAGCATGACTCGCCAGACAGCTGCGTTAACAAAATCATATTCACAAGTCAACATTGCAGAGTATCGGTTCCCATGTATCAGGCAGATGGGAACAGATTGTATGAGGAACACGCATATAATATGATTACGTCACTGGACAGGCCGGCGAGTTCGTACAGCCGAACGCCTGCCATTGTCAAATGGTTAGACATACCTGATACTGTAGTCATGTAGTCCGATGTAATACATATCACAAGGGATCACACTCACCCAGCGTGAGTGACAAATGTAAGCAGAAATGTTGTGAGCGAGCGGCTGTAAGCATGTTTGCCTACCAGTATGCCAGTAGTGCACTGTCAAAGAAATGTGGAGTCTAAATGGGTAAACTGTGCTGTAACCAGAGATCAGCAGTGCTTAACACTGTGCAAACCCACGCACAACTGCTCCCACCTGCTAGAATGTGCCTTATCCAGTCCGTATCCAAAGGCGTCGGTCTGTCCGCAAACAAAGAACCGTCCTATTCACGTGTTGGTAGTAGTACCCTGCACACAGCACAAAGCTCATGTGAATTAACAATAGATCATGGCATATGTACAGACAATAGACCACACACACACCATGCAGTGCAGTCATCAAACAGTATAGCAATGTACTGGCAGATATGTCCGGACCACTGGTGTATGCATTCCTGGCCATCCTGTGTGTCAGTGTGTGAGCATGCCCAGTATGACTGTGACGCATGTTGTCGACCGACATTACCATCATACCGTCATGTGTGTGAGCATGCCAAGTATGGACAACTGTATTGCATGTGTCACATGTCCAGATAGTCAGTACTGTGTTGCCGACCCCTCTGTTCTACACAGACAGGTGTCATGCTGTGTCTGCAGGGTAGCTAATGGTCATGTGGCATTGACAGTTGCTACATGTCTGCATAGCGTGGGGGGATATCCAACCGCATCCACAGTCCTACACAGCACCCTGGGTGGCGCACATGACTCTCACATGTGTAGGTTGGATGGGGGGGCACAGCTGACAGTTGTACACATCTGCCACTACTGTACTGGTATGCCAGGTACTCCATGTCAGTGTATGGACCTACCTAAATTGCCGGTTGGAGGGATACCAATGTACGTCAGATCCCAGCGTGAAATACCAGCACAGTGGTGTTGGACGTCCTAGCTTTCGCAACCTACATCAAACCGCCTGGCCTGCTGTAGTCTGTGTGTGTCTTTGGGGGTTGGGGTCATTCATTGGGCATATCCATAGGCCATTGTATATCATTTGTCTGTAGTGGTCCACACCTGTCCAGCTGCATGGAACGTGTGTGGGCTGTATGGACACACAAGATGTTCATCCCATAATCTGCAGTGGGTTAGGACACCCTGTGTACTACTGGCTACCATTGTGACCCCTGTATGTGCTACAGATGTCATGGTGCCACTATGGATGTGTACTATCTGCTGCCCTAACAGTCAGCCACCAAAGTCTCTTGTATGCTCACATACATACCATAGCAATGGATAAATACACATTCTAATACAACTGCCAATTTTTAGGTCGATAGACGTACCCTGGGGGGGGGGTTCTGGACCTGAGGATGGTGCTGGAGGGCTGCCTATGTCGGATGCACACAGTGCACCTCCTATACATGGCCGAGCACAGGAAGTGTCATATTTGGCATCCATTGTACTGTGTGCGGGTCAGAAAGGGGACATCTGTGGGTACCTACTGTGTCAGTGCATATGCCTTGTGTTGCCTCTTTGCCAAGGGCAGGTCATACTGTGCACGACCTTTTGCCGACTATGCCTTGCTCAGGTAGTTCCTTTGCCAAGTCACACTGTGCCTGTACAGGCCTTGGCAGTGGTGTCGGGCCATGTGGCACTGCCCCATACTGTTCCTGCAGCAACTGTTACTGCAGGATCAGAATGTGCAGCATAGCAAATACCATAACAAATTGTGTGCATGTAGCTAGTGAATACTGCAGGGCTCCACCGGATGTGTCTGGATACCAGAACCATGAACTGAGCATCCCAAACACATGCTCAATTACATGTCCTGCCTGTGCATCCGCCTCATTATGGTGTGAGTGTTCAGGTGTGTGTGCATTGCTGCTGGGTGTCATCAGCCACAACACCAGTGGTTACCCAGCATCCCCCACTAGGACACTGTAGGGGATGTCCATATTGGCAAAGGTGTGGTACAGCTGTGTTAGAAGCCATATATCAGAATCATCATAGCTTCCAGGGCAGACAGCACACACATTCAATGTAATGCCCTGGCCATCGCATATGGCCTAGCTGTTGCAGGGTATGCCCCTGCAGTGACTGTAGGTCCTACCCCGCTCACTGGGTGGTGCTGTGATGTGTATGTGTGTGCAGGCTATAGCAGCTAGTACCCCAGGGTAGTCATCCATGTGGTTGAAGAGATGCATATTGCTGGTCTACTAATCACATGTGTTGAGGACATGTACGTGCTCACTAGCATGTGTTGACATGGCATCTGTGAACTGGCGCAGTACTCTGGATGCAGATGCCTGTGAGATCCCCATGACATCCCCAGTTGTGCTGTGTGAGGTACCTGTGGCTAGTATACCCAGGCCAGCACATACTGAGGTATCCACTGTGATGGGTTTCCCTCGGCCTGTTTGATGTGTCAGGTGTGGCAGGCACCGGTCAACAAGCTGCTGTAGGTGGTCTCTGTCCACCCCACAGTGCTCCACCATCCCCAGCTCATGTAGCTCCTGGTAAGTCACCCTGGGCCTATAAAGTCTTATGTCACCCCAGTAAGGGATGTTCGGCAGCATACACATCCTCACTGCCCTCAGCCTCCTGCACATGTTGGTCTATGTTGCCTGCTGCAGCCCTACTCATTTGGTTGGATTGTGTTGTGAAATGTCCCCGCAGGTATACACTGGTGGTGTAGAGTGTGGAATAAACATGTGTGTATGATGCTTGCTCACATTACCGTACTGTTCAGGTGCGGGATGGCCATGTCATCTGCTGATTGTGCTGATCATCACCTGTTTGTGCAGCCTGTACACCCTGACAACAACCCCACCACTGCTGTTGTCCCTCCCAATGTCACCAGGCAAGTATAGACACACCCCTAGCTTAGGCGTGCTAAGGCAGGGGCACTCCCGAGGCACAGTTCTGCAATGTACGTACAGTACGCCTGACCCCCCCTCCCATGCTGTCAACTATATTCAAGCCCTGCATCCGGCTAACTACACACATACACTCCAGGCATCTGCATCACACCCTGGGGATAAATGGGATACACTATTGTCAACCTTATCTGCATAGTATAGTCTTCTAATGAATAGTTATATGACCCATACCGAACCTCCAAATTAATAACCACTGCTTAGTGTCACTCAGATCCATCCACAACTGATAACAGGTGCCTTACTATCACCATATTCGATGTTCCATGGTCTTCCCAGCAACAAAATAACTGGTGTCTACACGACTACAACCCAGGACCCTGCACACAACAGATGATGTGCATTACCACTATGCCATGGCAGATATACATACATCCCAGGTTATCACGTACAGATCATCCGGCACATATATTCAATAGTGCTGATGTCCTCAGACATATATGTTTATATCTATGTCTATCTCTCCATATCCACATATATATTAATTGTATACATATATACATAGATATACATGCACACATATACATGTACACACATATGTAGATATTGCATTTATATCACAACAGCGGTCCACATGACAGCAAGGCATTAGAAGGGCATGAAAAGGAAACTACATGTGCCACCTGCATCATGTACTGTTGTTACTATCAAGGCATGTGTGTTCTGTTGCATCACATGGGTCAGACTGTATTAAGGGTAAGTGTAGGGCTGCTGACATTTACTCACCAGACCTGTTGGCGAATGTATGTGTTGACAACCCAGTATCTTGGCAGAATATGCGGGCTGTGGACACTATATAGGTCAGCAACAAAACATTGAACACATCCCGCAGCTAGCCACCCACAGATATCACATAGGGTATAACTGCCAAACACACACACCTGCCATGCCATGGAATTGAGCACCTACCTGTCTAGTCTATCACGCTACAGCATTACGCAGTAACAGAATGCGCTACCGAGTTTCAGCATCACTGCATTCCCAGAGGCATACTTCTAGGTGGATGACATAATCTGCAAAGGCAAAGACTCCGATAGGGAATGTATGGAGAGGGAGCCATCTAAAAGCATTACTTTTTCCCCAGGCAGCTGGAAACACACACACTTGGCAGGGCCGGGGGTCGAACATACACCTAACTACCTTATCACACTACAGTATTATGCAGTTACAGAACATGCTACCGAGATTACTGGAACACAGCACTCCCAGAGGCATACTTCTAGGTGGATAACATCATCAGCAAAGGCAAAGATGCCGATAGGGAATGTATGGAGAGGGAGCCATCTAAAAGCATTACTCTGTCCCCAGGCAGCTGGAAACACACACAGACACTTGGCAGGGCCGGGAGTCGAACATACACCTAACTATCTTATCACACTACAGCATTACGCAGTTACAGAACATGCTACTGGTATTACTGGAACACAGGACTCTCAGAGGCATATGTCTAGGTGAATGACATCATCAGCAAAGGCAAAGATGCCAATAGGGAATGTATGGAGAGGGAGCCATAGGAAAGCATTACTCTGTCCCCAGGCAGCTGGAAACACACACACACACACACACACACACACACACACACACACACACACACACACACACACACACACACACACACACACACTTGGCAGGGCCAGGAGTCAAACATACACCTAACTACCTTATCACACTACAGCATTACGCAGTTACAGAATGTGCTACCGAGACTACTGGAACACAGCACTCCCAGAGGCATACTTCTAGGTGGATGACATCATCAGCAAAGGCAAAGACACTGATAGAGAATGTATGGAGAGGGAGCTGTCTAAAAGCATTACTCTGTCCCCAGGCAGCTGGAAACACACACATACCACACACACACAAACACACACACTTGGCAGGGCCGGGAGTCGAGCATACACCTAACTACCTAATCACACTACAGCATTACGCAGTTACAGAATGCGCTACTGAAATTACTGGAACACAGCACTCCCAGAGGCATACTTCTAGGTGGATGACATCATCAGCAAAGGCAAAGACACTGATAGGGAATGTATGGAGAGGGAGCCATCTAAAAGCATTACTCTGTTCCCAGGCAGCTGGAAACACACACACACACACTTGGCAGGGCCGGGAGTCGAACATGCACCTAACTACCTTATCACACTATAGCATTACGCAGTTACAGAATGCGCTACCTAGATTACTGGAACACAACACTCCCAGAGGCATACTTCTAGGTGGATGACATCATCAGCAAAGGCAAAGACGCTGATAGGGAATTGTATGGAGAGGGAGCAGTCTAAAAGCATATTACTGTCCCAAGGTAGACGTAGACAAACACACGGCAGTAATGTGAGCAGGACAACTGCCTGTCTATGGAGCACTATTACAACACTACATGGATACGAGGCACGCCACAGACAGTACACCCTTCAAGACAGTCC
The DNA here is from genome assembly GCF_019279795.1 of Protopterus annectens. NCBI lineage: Eukaryota > Metazoa > Chordata > Ceratodontiformes > Protopteridae > Protopterus > Protopterus annectens. The sequence goes on along the minus strand of NC_056735.1, from coordinate 739,435,627 downwards.
CAGTGTGTTCAGTGTAGGAATCCATCCTGATGTGGGTTATGGACATCTGTTGCCTGGATGACCACTATCGCTATACAGGTTTCAATGGTCATGTCCATATACAGAGGCACTTAACTGACACAAGGTGTCACTGGGCATGCTCACACACTTAGTAGCACACGTCCGTTTGGAATGTACTGTGTGTCCATCTACACAACGGCGTACTGGGCATGCTCACACACTTAGTAGTAGCGAAGGGCTGTCTTGTATGCACATAGATTCTAAACACAGAAGGGCACAGTTTGGAATGTACTGTGTGTCCATCTACTCAATGGCGTACTGGGCATGCTCACACAGTCATAGCGAAGGGCTGTCTTGTATGCACACAGATTCTAAACACGGAAGGGCACAGTTTGGAATGTACTGTGTGTCCATCTACACAACGGCATACTGGGCATGCTCACACACTTAGTAGTAGTGAAGGGCTGTCTTGTATGCACATGGATTCTAAACACAGAAGGGCACAGTGTGTCGAGAGTGAACATTGTTAGCACGAACGCTGCAATACACACATCTGACACCGGTCGTCAGTGCTAGCTGTGTAGCGTTCGTGATCACAGCTGACAATCCAGATCCAACAATGGGGAATACAGACATCTCTGCAGTGAGGAACACCTGGCATATAGCACAGTTGTGCACAATAGCACTACCACCGTATACCTCAGATACAGACATGTGGGCCATAAGACTGTGACGGACCGCTCCAGATGTTACTGTCCCCATGTACATGAAGGCCACTCACGTGTATTGACCAGTACACACTCAAGAGCCATCACACATGTCTCGGGTGCAGATCACAGTAGTACATGCCGCAGTCTACTATGTAGCCCTCGGACATCACCATGTCCTTGGACCAGCAACACACATCCATACATTACCACATCACCATGTTATTCATGACCAGTGGACTGTACATGGGTCTACAGCAACTGTGCAGACTACACATGTACTGACAGGGTTCCATCATGTGGTATGTAATGCAATGATACCACAGTTCATTACCACATCAGCTCTACACATAACAGGGGCCCTGGGTCTTACACAGCTTTAACAGATGACTGTCGATGTACACCAGAAAACACTCATGTTTGGATATAACATACATATAATCACAGTGGATATGTACATGGCCCACACACACACAATGCATATGTACATAGCAAAGCTTTTGCTGTCCTCTGTGCAGACAAGTGGCTACAGCAATCACACACATGCACATGGAAGGTAGGTCCATGGCTGTTGAATGCTAACAGTACATAAGGTAGCAATGTTGACTGAGGAAACATTCCCTCTGTAACAGTTCCCCATGACAACCAACATATCATACAACAGTCCATGTGTCATGTATGTCATCACACATGTCCACCAATTGCAATGCATACACACATGGCTACAAGACAGGAATGTAGGAGCAACACACATGTACATGTAGTGGTGTGCATGCAGCTACCATGCATGTGCAGTAGCTGATGTATGTTGTTTATCTGTGTCTAACTACAACATGCAGTTGCAATGCAGCCCCATCACTGATACCTGTATATGGTGAAATACTGACAGTACGGTAGGATGTACATGAGGTATGGATGGATGTGTGTACATAAAGTGGTGGTCCACCTTTGCAGATGGATGTTTGCTGAGGACAGCTCACAGGTGTGTCACAAGCCATCCTACCATTACATGTGCAAACAGTACATTATGTTACTGTTACCTGAAGGTGAAGACATACAACCTACACAGCGGTCAGGGTGTTACTGACTGTACATCACTTGACACCTGAAACACTTACGTCCTGCATGTGCAAATAGCAGCACAATTGCCAAAGGTAGCATTGGTACACATAAAGCACCCAATACAGCTGCATGTCTGTCAGACGTATCATCATATAGCAGGTGTATGATTCACAGTACTGCCATGTGTGTTTGCTTGTGTGACCATATATGCCACGTATGGTGGGTAATACATCCCAATTGTTACACAACCCTGTACACTGTTGTAGAGATCTGTACATACTGCAGTGTAGAAAGCAAGATGTAGGCAGGAGTGGTGTGTGTATCACACACATGTCAGCTATCTGTATGTGAATGACATTTGTGGACTCCACATTGTGTGTGTGTGTGTGTGTGTGTGTGTGTGTGTGTGTGTGTGTGTGTGTGTGTGTGTGTGTGTGTGTGTGTGTATGTATGGCTGTCTGGTGCATGGAGTGAGGGTGTATGCTACCATACAGAACAGACAGGATCCCTAACCCCTCATGGTGATGCAGTCTACTACCCTGTTGATGCCATCGGTCTCAGCCTTACTGGCTACCTGTACATGTTCATTCTCTGTGTTGCGTCATGTGGGTGCACAGTACTGTGAAGGTGATTACTACATAGGCAGGGGTCCTCACCCCAACACTATCAAGTGTGCATTATAGTGTTGTTGACCCCGTGAGTGTGGTCATGTTACTGTGCATTTCTGTGTATGTCTGTGTGTGTTCTCATCCTGTAATGTGACAGTGTATTAATGCTACACAGTGAGGCCTCATGCTATCAACTGGCCTCTAACATTGACATCAGCCAGACTGCTGTATAAACCCCCCGCACCATGTCACCATACCTGTGATGTGACCCGGTATGGATGCCATGTCTCTAGCCACTGTAGCCTATTGAACAGCTCACATGCTTCTAGATCAGTAGATGTGTGGACATCTGTGGAATGGTAGCCTTTCTAACAGTGAAGATGAGGCTACGTATAGCATGCTGGTATTGCCATACATGCCTTTGAGTACTCCACATTTACACATTGGAAACTGCAAACACTGCTACTTATTGGTACATGCAAGTAGACCTTAAGGAGGGAAGCAGGGCATCATTACCAACATGCTGTTACTGTTGTTACCAAGACACAGATTGTGAACATACAACAATGCACTCTAGCTGCAAACATTGTAACATAATGGCACATGCAATTAGACATTAAGGAGGGAAGCAGGGCATCATTACCAACATGCTGTTACTGTTGTTACCAAGACACATACTGTGAACATATAACATTGCATTCTAAACCTGCACTACATGGTATGTCTGGTGCGTGTCAACAGTACACAACAAATGTAATATATTTATTTGTAGTCTGGCTGGGCTGGGTCCATTTTCATTTTCCATTGAGGAGAAAAGCCGAGGAAAAACTCCACTAAATAGTAAAAAACATTACAAAATATTACAAAATACATTAAGTAACAAATTAGAAAATCATAACATCTCATAAGAGACAGGAGAGAAATTCATTTTCTCACAGAGCATTTCATAGTTAATTGGGAATTTAAGATTAGAATGAAGAAATCTATGTACCTATTAGTATTAGAAAGGTAAAAGAAAAAGAAATAAGACAGATAGGAAGAAGAGTGAAGAGAGAGATGTATGAGAGAAGAAAAAAAGGTTAATGGTGTACTGCAGAGAAAAAAAGCAATGATTTGGTAAGTACAGTTTAAATTTTCTGTTTGAATTGAGGCAGGGATGTCAAAGTCAAGACAAAAAGGTAAGAGATTCCCATTTTTACCTATAGTGTTAGAAAAGAGAAACAACTGCTGTGTTTTGTTTTTATATTATTGATTTAGTTAACAGTTTAGAGAGGAGGGGCAAGTTCAGATTATTATACGGGATTAGGAGTTGAGAGAGTATAGGGGTGTTGTCAGGTATACACTACTCACTATTCTATTCACCCTGTGCATCAGACCATATGAGCATGTCCCTCCACCGATGGTGTGGATGACAGGGATGCGGCACAGGCATCATCATATGCACAGGGTGATAATGTTTGCCAGGGGCATAGGCTGCACTGGTGGATGACATCATGTGTGTGGGTTAGGGCCAGTGATCTGATTGGACATGTGTGGTAGTTATGCATGTGGGTGTTGCGGTGCCCTACAGATGTTTCTGCTGTGTGCGTGTGTGTGTGTCTGTCCAGCCTACACAAGGGTATTATTGACAGCTCCAGATTGTACAGACCAGGATGTATAGCTCACTGTGTCCGGCCACAGTCGCGTGACCTGTGCCTGCCAGGGGTTGCACGGGCACTACCAGGCAGAGGTACAGATTGGCTACTGTCCAATGACACACGTCCACTGGAACTGTGTCCCCACTGGGAACATCCAGGGCCACGTCCACATGGCCTGCTGTGTCCTGGTGTGGACAGCACAACACCAGCTGCACTGCTACTGCTACTGGCACTGTGGGAGTGGGCATGTGAGGTGGCTCGTTCATGTTGACCTGCACCAGGTGGTGTAGCTGGCCTACGTCCATGTGGCCTATGCCTCACTCCTACCAGATGTTCTAGCACAGACAGCTCACGCTCAGGGATTGCCATGCCATGGTCAAGGATTCCAACCATGTCACCCAATCGCCTGTCCAGAACATCAGCAATGGATGTTGTTGTTTAAAGAATGGATAGCAGCCCTCTGAAGCCTCTGCCCTTCTGTGTTCTGCCATTCAGCATGTGCCTGTGCTGCCATTACAGCCTGGAACATGCATCTGATGACACCAGCTGCTGCGCTCTGTCCTGCAGGTGCATGTCTGCCAGAAGTCCTCCTACGAGCAGTACTCACACCATGGTGTGGAGACACACCTTCTGTAGCCACAACATATTCCTGTTCCGAGCTAACACACGCTGACTGTCCTTCCTCTATGGCCACTGGTGATGGGGTATGTGCTGGCATGAGTACTGTGCGCGGGCAAGAGGGGGACATAGCTGGGATGGCAACCATTGGCACAGATTCAGCCCCTGACAACCCTGCCTGTACCTCATGCATATGTTCATCACTGCTAGTATCTGTGGGGACACTAACATCAGATGGACCGCAGGAGGTTAACACACCTACATCACCTATGAATGCAAAGAAAGACTCTACATTACCCACAGACACACAGACACACACACACATAGACACACGCACACACACACACACACACACACACACACACACACAGACACACACACTCACCATGCATGTGATTTGACAGACGGCATGCAGCATGCATGTGATACAGCAGACAGCATGCAGTTCAGACATTGATAGTGGTAGTTAGCATACCTTTTTGGGTTTCACACAACAGCAAGCAGGTGTCATATCAGAATCCATGCAGTTCACACAATCATGGTAGTAAGCATGCATCCCTGTGATACACCATGTGGACCAGCACAGGTTAACAGTACACATGGCTGATGTGACCTTGACATTAACATGTAGTATGACATGTAATCTGCGGACATGTGCATTGACATGCATACATGTCTGACACAATGGTGTCCTGACACATGTACAGCGGTGTAATTGGTATCACATTGCAGTGTTGTCTGTATGCCCTACAGGTAGAAAGCACTTTTAGCAGATGTGCATGAGCATTGATGGGTAGTATGAGGCATCTACATTGCTATACAGTGTGAAGTACAGACACTGTGCCATTGCATGGCATCATGAGGTGCCTATATTGCTATACAGTGTGTAATACACACACAGTGCATAGCCATGACTGTGTGCAAACACATGACATAACTACTGTGGATTGTGACTCACATCGCTGAGGTGTATACACACTAAACCATGCTGTGTCATGTGACAGGTCACTGGAAGACCTACGGATGACACCCCTGCACAACTACTAACATGTCTTAGCTGCCTGGCAACCGTGTCCACACATGGCAGACTTGTCAATACACCATGTTCCACATCACAGTTATGTACCACACACACAAGGTGTATGGCTGACAGTGATGTCCAACAGCAGCAAGGGAAATGTATGATATCTGTGGCCTGATGTGGTGTCTATGTCTGTGGAAGCTGTACAGGTGACTACTGTCATGCTATGACACAGTGACACAGTCATGATGTTCAACACATCTTATATGGTCGAATTAAGTGACACCTCCACAAGCTGTGCACAGGCTTTTAGGATGTCCAGTGTTCCACATCAACTATATAACCATTCAACAAAGGCTGTAGTTGGACCATGTGTGGACAATGTGCAACAGGGTGTATACACACCACATCTACTGTGTGGCTACATGTCTCTGGCCATCCTCCATGGCCATGTGTGAACATGTGTTGGCCAAATGTTTGTGATGGCCATCTCACATGTCTGTGTTGTCCCATATGACATGCATTCATAGATGTCAGACACATCACTGTCCACAGGGTTATGCAGACAAAGGGTTGTATGTTTGGTATGTGGGGTATGTATTATAGGATAGTGAGACAATATTGCAACCGGAACACTACATGTCTGGGACTTGTCAAATGGCACATCACAATGTGTGCACCCATTGCAGGGGCATATTACACAATGGTGAATCCTGTGGGCTGCCCACATCCCAGCTCACTGTGTGGTATTGTTTGCGTACCACACATGTGTTGTTCCAATGCATAGTACATATGCCTACATTGAACAACCCCTCCACCATTGTATGCACAGCTGTCCACACATCTAGCAATGACAGATACTGTGGTTTCATGCCGGTGTTTCATTTAGTCTGAATATATTGCACATGGGTAGCCAGTGTGCTTGATGACAGATGCGACCTGTATATCATGACTGGACCATACATTATGTGTACATGTGTTAACTGGCCACATGGTGAATAGATATATGCATTAACATGCCTGATACTGATAACTGTCTCACCTGCAATGGACTGATGTCTGTGCGGCATGCCAGAGGTACTTGTATAGGGGTGAAACAGCGGTTTGAACATTATCCATGACTGTATGACAGCTACAGGGTGCACTGTGCATGTTAACACATTCGCCTGTACAATAGCATATAGTATGCACATGTGCGCATACACAGGGTACCTAACTATAGTATGCGGCATGTGTGTAAACATACCTTGCATATGATGTTACATTACATATTGTACAGTGACACATGCAACTAAATGGGATATGATAGTCATATGTGCATTAGTGACTTACCAGGCAACTCCAGGCTCAGTGGTTGGGAGACACCCACCTCCACGATGGCAGCTACTGTTTGTGGATGCTGTTCTGAGGGTGACCCCAGGCTGGCCAGTAGCTCCTTGGTGCGTGTGAGTGGGGGCTGGGTTGGTGGCCCAACACCTGTTCCACCTTGTTCCCTGGCAATTGCATTGGCATGCTGTTTTGCATGTCGTATCAGGTCTGTGCAGTGTCTGCACACCTGCTGGTAGGTGCAGTTATGGCCACCCACATCATTAACCCTCCTGTGTAGTTCCTGCCACAGGTTGTCATGCTGCTGGGCATGCTGTGGCACATGGCTGAACAACACCTCATAGTTATCATGGAGGTACGGGATGAGGGCATCATCCTCCAGGTGGCTATACGCTGGCAGGTGTGAATGAGGCATTATCTGGAAGACATAATGATGGAGACAGGTCACAGTATCACAGAGATGTACTGAGATACAGCTGCACATACATTTGTATTAAATCTAGTACATATGAACAGTTATCTTTCCAAATCGTCATGACACTGACACGACTGACATGTTTGTGTCACACACATGTAACACCCCATGGTGCATTGGATATCATCACCATATATGTGTGTCACCTCATTACATTGCTCATACTCCATGTGAATGCTGTCTTGATGTGGGCATGTCTGTTTGCCTGTACTGGTGTTCTTACCTATCAGCACATCCCTGGATGTGTCCACAGTAATGCTGTTGACCTTGATGCTGTGTATATGTCACATATCAACACATACACTGCCTTAATGGACATGAGCAGTGACAATGCACACATGCACATGGAAACCATTACATGCATGTGTTTTGCCATATACATCTACACGGCACTGTACAGCAGTTAAACATCCTGCCACTTATCGCCTGTGTTGCACATGTGATACATATGGGACAATGGCTAGCCGGACTTTATTCGCAGGGATGGTTGTCAACCATGGCATGTACGGGCAAGGTTTTCTAGCTGTATCCAACAGCCATTTTGCCACCACCAGGTGCATCAGTGCCACATTACTGATCCAGACAGTTAATGATACATCTACCATGCGATCATTGCACCATGTTTGACAGAGATGGCATGTGCAGCTTTGATGGATAGGGTTGCATGGTATGGCAGGAGTATGTAACATGTATGGCACATGGATCTGTCCAGCATGTGGTGATCATTGTAGTAGGACGGTGGCTGTCCATGACGTATGTATTTCAGATCAGGATATGTATGTGTAGCATGTCCAACATCACAGTGTAGCACATGTCTTTATGCAAGGTAGCCAGCATGCTGCAGAGTGGAGGTGAGGATTGTGAAGGCTGGTATCTCCCATCCACGCATGGCCAATACCCCTGAAAGGTGATATGTGATCCAATATTGGTCACCCGAGTGCTGAGTATGCCTGTCCAATGATCTCCATGTTCATGGATGGCACCCTGTCATGACATGGGTGCCTCGTATGACTACCTCATAGGCCTGGAGACGTCACCAGCTTAGGGAGGTGAACTGTACAGCACCATCCCTTACACACAGTGTCCATAATGTCGACCGTTGCCTACGTGGTAGTTAATGGGTACAGGGTTATTCACCTAGCGGTGACAATGCTATTATCGGCTGTCAGATTGTGCACATATGTCACGCACCTCACCCACAAAGCCCATTCTGTATGTTGTCCACAACACTGAGACAGCTATTGCTCCTAGGTCATGGCCATTCACATCCTTACATACACAGATGCCTCCCATTTGTCTGTGTGGTATGGGCTACAATGAGGGGGAGTACAAAACATTAACCCTGTTTTACTGTATCTGCCACTGGTGTGATATGCACATGTCACTCAGACACCTTATGTAGTGTTGCTTCTGTCAACAGGCCACTGGTAGACCACTCCTGTGACATACTCAGTGTAGCTAGAACACAGTATGGGTGATGTCCTATGACCTGTCACAGGTATGCTATGCAGTGTGAAATCATCCGTACTGTCATCTACATCTCTACTGCTAACATCTACGTTGATAAAGGTTCATAGACCTGCAGACCATACTCAACAGGGTAATAGTGCAGTGCCTCCAATTATGGCTGGCATCTCCGCTTGTGGGTTGCAGTGGGTTTAAATTATCCAACACCCTATCTGTATTGCATATTCATGCTCAGCACTTGTTCAGAACATGTAAGCACTTCATGAGGTACTTATTACTATAGCACACATTCCAACTAATTTCTTATAGGTACACTGCCTGTCCTTACATTTCCAGCTTGCTTACAGCAGAACAGCTGTTGTACACACATAACTCACATATCTTGTGAGACATGGTTGAATATACAGGCATGTCCAAGTGTCACTTACAAGTATCATTACCTGTCTATATGATGAATATGGCAAACATGAGGCAATAGAGTAATTGTCTCATGTACACAGTCAATGCTCACCTCCTAACATACGACACTACAGCCTGTGGGAGATGCACATATGCAGCCATGCCAGGAGTAATGCTCTCACCAACCCAGACTGAACCTGACATTCATGTGGGGACATTTAACATTTGCAACACACCCCACTCATCACATAGTCTCACTAGATCTCCACCACCACAGGCCACACATAGTATGACTACAACATTTGCAGAACCTCTCCATACTCTGTGTAGATAACAGAGGCAGCCCCAATCACCAAACACAGCACCAATTACTTATAGCCCACAGACTCATGTGTGCACATCAACTACAGCCAATAGGGTGTTATAACCCACACAACACACCAGTCATAGGTGACTCTGTAGGCAGTCACACTGATGTCCCACTCAGCAGGCTACACAAGGTGATAGTTGCTTACATCTGGCTGTCGGGTTACAGGATCCGCAACATAACCTATGCACCCATGCCACACCTCACTAGGTACGATTTGACTGCCATTCTCCATGTTAGTGTGACTGCCCTGAGATGTAACTTCCTGGTCTACATGTACAGGGACATGCAATAGCTCTCCGGTCTTGTAGCCCAGAAGGTATTGCCCAAGCCCTGAGAAGCATTCTGCATTCATCCAGACTGATACCACTGTACAACGACTGAATGTTTTACTTCAACAGTTGCCTATGCATCTGCTGTCATTCCACAGGCATCCAGTATCTGTGTGCTTTGAATGACATGGTCAACAAAACACGATGCTTTGGCACAGATAACCTGCACCTGTCAGCCCTGGGAGTACAGATAATATGTAAGGCTCTTGCTGCTCCTATACTGCCTGTCTTGGACAGTTTCCAATAACATTCACCAGCAGAACAGGAACAGGCAAGCAAAACCTGGGGTACTGTTACTCACTGCTTGACATCTTCATCTCTAATGCACTCAGGTGAGGCACTCCTTATAATGGACCACTTCGATATCTCTGCATTGACTGGGACCTATCTCTAGGCTCCAGAGAGCACACCTGCACTGACAGGTTACACGCAGACCACACCTTTCAGTCATGTAACCAGGACCGGAACATCCACGGCGGAGGTGTGTCCATATTTCAAAAGGATGTACACACCTCCAGGCTGGTTCCTTAGCACAATGCATCAGAGGTGATCCACGTGCAACTAACTGTGGCCAGAACTGCTATACACATTGTAACTTGCTACGGATTCATCAACATACCCCACGGTTACTGGCCCTCATTTCTTGGTGTACTGGACAGTAGGGTTCAGACAGGTACTACTGATGTGAGACTGACACTACCCCACAAGTAACTGGGATGCCTACTCATGTACTGACACATTAGGCCAATGCTTTCTGGGATTCATAACCTACACACGGCTGGATCAACCCATACACACCATCACCAAGACCAACAATATCCTAGACATGGACATTACCAACATGTGACTGGTGTTCCACACCTGGGTTTATCCCGTTGTTGGTAGTTTCTGAACATATGCTAATCACCCTTGTTATCCACATCCCAGCACCACAGCCTTCACGGAATACACAGTAGAAGATTTCTACAATGCCTACATCAGACGTCTTATGACAGCAGTAGTAAACGTCATGACACCTGTGCAGATGGACAATGCACTTACAAATGCTGAAACATACACCAGTGCACTTCATTAGCACTAACACGACTGCATGGATCATGCTATCCCAAACAGAGCCATGATGGTACCCACCAGATAACGGACGCCACTCTGGGGGTCTGGTTCCATGCACATAATGTACAACAGAAGGTGGTGGCTGTTGCAAAGTGGAGTACAATCCCATGGGTAGGGTAGCTCACTGGTCAGCCTCAGTAGGAATCCGGGATCCTTTATCACATCTTCCAAAGATAGCTACATAAACATTACTGTGACACATTCCAAGGACTACCACAAAGCATTATGGAAGTATGTCAGTACTCAATGGCAATACCCACATCTGCTCTGACATACTACGGTTAGGCAGGAACATTAAAGACTGACTGCTATTGGCAACATCCTGGCAGATAGGTTCAATGCTAACTTTACACCCTCTCACTCCCTACAGGGCCAAAATCCATACAGGAACAATGCAGAGTTCCTGCGGTCACAACTGTGCAGTTCCAACCTGCACTCTCTAAGGCCTGGAACACAGACTCCATGTGACCATCCAACATCCCAGGCTGTGATTTACACAAACCTCAGAATGACATGGCTCCCCACTTGACCACCAGATTCAGTAATACCCTTGCATCAGACATTGTGGCCCCTGAATGGCACACAGCAACAGTCATCACACTCCACACAGGTGGCACCACAATGAACCACAGGGACTATTGCCCTATACGCCTGACTGGACTGTTCTGCAAGGCTATGGGGCACATCATCATGGAAGTCATTCACAGAGACATTGGTGGCCTCCAGACCTTTGATGCCACCCGGGTTGGATTTGTTAGGGCCAGGCCATGGCTCATACACCTGGTGGACTCCTTTGATACAGTTGCCAGGGTAGTTGATGAGGGTAAGGGGTTCCACACAGCCTACATTGTCCTCTCATCGGCTTTCAGCACCGTTCTCCATTCTGGTATTGACAACATACACATCCACCTGCACATTGACCCCTACGTCTCGGGATGTTATGCAAAGTGGCTCACGGACAGGACCCACACAATGAGGGTAGCATACTGTGGTACCTCCAGTAATTCAGTTACTCTTGGCGTACCACATTCCTCAGTCATAGGGCCCCTCATGTTCGGTATATGCTTCCCTGAGGTACAGGCTAGCACAGAGGGGCTTTCCCTGAATAGGTTTCCAGATGACTGCAAACGAGGAGCCATGATTGATTCACCAGCTGATATAGACACCCTCCATATGGGTGTCACTGTGACGGATACCTGATGTCAATAACATGGCCTCAAGCTGCATAACACAAGGTGCATAGACATCCCCTTTGGATTACACCACTCACCCACTGACTGTCACATAGATGGTAGTCCCCTACATACATGTGACATTATATGGGATCTTAGTACACACATATATAGCACCCACTCCTTTGATAACCATATTGCCAATGTGGCGTGGATATCCTTCTACGTGGCCACCCTTATCTGTAATGGGTTTGTAGCTGGAACAAAGGCACCCATTGTACCTCTATACTCCTGACGTATGACACACGTTCAGGGGTACAACACCCCTTTTGGGGTGTACCTTACGGAATAGCAATGCCTTTACATACCACAACATTAACACACCATGAGGATTATTGACCTCCAAAGGATGACGTATGCGGCACAACTACGGACACCATGACTGTACACATTTGCATACTGCATACTCAGGGGTGACCTCTGCTGAACATACAGGGCCCATATCCACAACAATATTTATGGATATACTCCACATAAGCAACATAAGCAAAGGCCACTGAGAGCAACATGCTCATGGATATGTGCACAAATACAACGATGAGTGGGACGTGCTTGAGGGATACATTCCTGAACCAGACACTCAACATGTTTTGGAACTTGATTCCTATGTACATCAAGCAAGGACACTCACTAGCACTCTTCATGAGATACCTCGATGGGTGGATGGGAGACACACATGTACGCTAGGGATCACTGCAGTGGCTGTACTGTACACAGATGCAGGTACCACATGGCTCTGCTGTTCACAGACAGGACACTACCCTAGGGAGGTGCCGCCAGTGAAAACACTGTTGTTGAGCTTACACATGGACTTGGCCAGACAGCATAGTACCTCACTATGAACCTGTAAAGCTATTACATGTCCTTTGTGCATGGATAATTGAGTAGCTCTTCCATTTCAGTTAGCTATCATGCTGTTACAGTGTCCCGTGACTACAAGCCATATGTATCCTGTTATTGTGTATTCTACATGCCAATAAACAATACCCTTTGTTTGCATGATATAACAGTTATGCTGCGTAAAATATCTGACATATCTACCTACAATACTGTACATTACACATATTTTAAACATTATCCCATAATGCAAAGCATACTTGCACAGCAGGACCACCCTAGGCATGTTATTCTCATTATATGCCCTTGCACATGCCTACTGTGACAGTATATTGACATATACTATCCCTTGCTATGGCACGTACATGTTGGACAAACCCTACCACTGACGGCAGGTGGTGTGGAATTGTTGTGCTTAAAGCCCTCATGTAGCATCCCTTGTGGTGCATGAGATGTTTACCTTGTGGCCCACAGCAGGACACACAATTTCTACAAGCATTACTATGCTCAACAAGACATCACTACATAATACCTTTTCCCACTTTATGCATTGCGTACACTTTAATTACTAGAAAACAGGCTCTACATACACTGACATACTGAGTGCTCTACATACCTTGTTTCCGAGTCTTCGTAAAATATCTCTCTTACACCTTTACTGTTTAAATGGTTCTATGGTATGAGCTTACGGTTTGAATGTATGGCAAGGCATCCTTATATACGTCGATACCTGTAACATGTGGTATCCTGCTGCCAATTGGTGTTCCTGAGTAAACTATTACATGCACATCAGCTGTGCCACTACTCCATTCGCAAATTACACGGCAACAGTGGGGTATAATTGAATTCTCCACTTGGGCGTTGCCCGTTTGCCCTACCTTTGGGGAGATGGCCTGTATGGGTTTTGTTGTGAGGAATTGCAACTGCTATTTGGAGAGACACGGATATTTTGAATTTATGTCCCCTGTGGATTGTGTGTGATGGCTAGAGTATGCGGTTCTAAATGTGAGTGCACCTGTCATCTCAACCGTCTGATAAGGGACTACTGCAAACAAAACCTGTAACATCACTGTCTGTTCCATTATACAACAGCTACGATTTCACATGGCGCCATTACAAATGTGTCTCTCACAAGTTATGTTAATGGTTCTGCAGATGTAATTGAGTGAGTGGATGTTTGTGATGTTATTACAGTCTGTATTGCAATTGTTTCGGATGTGGGGAAGATGTAGGTGGGTGTACATAGCATATACAGGTTTGTGGGGACTGCATTTCTACATATTCCATATATGTGTGTGGGCTCCTTCCCTAATTGAAGACCTATCATTTAGTAGACTGAGAAACTGTGGTTATTACGGGCTTATACATTGAGCCATTGTTAATTGGTTTCTATATAGCATGCAGGTGAGGTTGATACTTCAATACCTCCGGAAATACATCGATATGTAATGGAATGTTACTAAATGACAGCTGTCTCGTGTATTTCTGTCACAGATATTTGCACTCATTGCAGTTGTGTTGGTGACTGAACCTATTTGGCATGGGTTGCCACCTTTTCAAATGGCCATAGTGGGATATTTGCAGGATAGACATCGGTGTTTCCAAGCTGACACATACCCATGGTCAGTACATAGGATAGAACATACTTTTATCCTGAATACATACTTATTCTTGAAGCACTTTAGCCACTTATCATGTTTCATGTAACATTTACGTATTTTAGATACAGGCATAACTATTTAATGCAACTATTACATAATATATGGGACATAATTATGTCCTACAATCTCGGACATTTGCCTTTTTTAATGTTTTTGTCAGGACACAACTGCCCAGGGAGGGGCTGTCCCTCTTAAAGTGGGACAGGCGGTAACCGTATGCCTACGGCCAGCTATGACCACACCTACCGTACTGATCTACCTCCGAGTTAGCACTAACAGACACACGATGCAAACACACACACACACACACACACACACACACACACACACACACACACACACACACACACACACACATACACATTACAGTCCCACAGAAATGCACATGGCACCCTCAACACACACATACACAGACTACAGCAATCACATACACAGTTGAACACAGTACCTACCTGGACCGCAGAACCGGCAGCGATAACTACATGTCCCTTAACATCATGATAATATTACTCTCGGTTCTAGTGTTCCGGTACTGTGGTCTTTCGGTCTTTCAGCCTAGTGATTATGCGTGTCGGTATATGACACATTCAATAGTTGGCAGTAGCCTATTTATTTGTACCTCCATGGTTGTGTACATGTCGTTGACCTATCTATATATTTGCAGATATAGGTGAATACGTATATATCAACTTATATCTCTCTATCACCCTATATATATATATATATATATATATATATATATATATATATATATAGAGAGAGAGAGAGAGGGAGAACACACCTTTCGTTGTGTACATGTTGGTGTATACTGTTTCCTGGACTCCGCACATTTGTGTTTTAAGCTGTCACAATACACACCTGCCGTTGGTACATCTCAGGTAGCTTAGTGTTAGGTGATTGTGTACATGATTGCATGTTCTACTCCTGGCAGTGGTCGTTCTACCCTTCAGAGCAGGCACTATTAGTACAGGGGTGAATAATGCTAGTTTCACCTGTTCTGGACATCGTTGACCGTGATCTGCGTGATATTCAGAAAAGCTTAGCCCTGTTTCGCACATATCCGTATATTCATGTTTAAACTACGCTTACCTGCACTTGCCAACTCATAATCCTGCTGACATGTGCTAAACCTGATCTGATGACCTGCATCCAACATCCATTATTCGTGCCTTCGGGATTACGTAACGTCCCTTGCAGGACGTGGGACCGGGAACATGCACGACAGTCAGTGCATTTACCACTTGGGCATCTGGGATTTGTACACGTGTTATGGTGTTTTGTATGTGGACTGTAATATGGCTGTTACTCCATACTGCAATCAAATGTATATGGATGAGACCTATTAATGGTATGTCCAAGTGATGTTTAATGGATGTGCTCCAGCATTGGTAATGTATATCACAGAGAGCCACACACTATAATGTGCTACACTTTCACACAACATGCTGGGGTGACAGATACCTGTCATGGGTACTCACCATGCTTTGCCACTACATCCCTGATTACATTATATGGAGCCCCTCATTAACACACCAGGTAAGCCATGCAGAGTGTGTGGGGAACAATGATTACACACATGGATCCCGCAATTGCCTCTGCTCCACTGAGGGACAGTTGGTAAATCGATGTGGTGGTGACAGCAGACACTGTTTGCCTCGGTTGATGAATGGCTTCTGACAATCGGGTGTGTACCTACCGATGTACCTAGGAACCTATACATACAGTATCAACATATGCTGTTAGGTGCGTGTACTGTTCAGGTGTTGACATTCCTTGTTCCAATAGCTGTTGTGTGTGCAATGGTTGAGGGCTGCCTATGTAGGATTCACACAGTAGTCCACCTATACATTACACGTTACAGGTGGTCACGTGTGTGTGCCATCCAGTTTACTGCGTGTGCAGGTGGAGAAGTGTGTCAGTCCATAGGGGCCTACACTGTCAGTGTATGTGCTATACATTCCCTCATTGCCAAGGCGTGGGCATATTGGGCACACCTCCATCTGCCTACTGGGGCTGGCACAGGGTGTTCATGGTCTGAATCCCTCTGTGCCTGTGACTGCCTTGGCAATTGTGGTGGGCTGTGAGGGCCTTC
This sequence comes from Protopterus annectens, assembly GCF_019279795.1. Taxonomy (NCBI): domain Eukaryota; kingdom Metazoa; phylum Chordata; order Ceratodontiformes; family Protopteridae; genus Protopterus; species Protopterus annectens. The sequence continues at coordinate 739,418,673 of NC_056735.1, read as the reverse complement.
ACCATTATGTCCCTGCTGCAGCTGTTTCCGCAGGATCATATTATGTAGCATGGCACATACTATGAAGATGTGGGCACACGTGCCTGGAGAGTACTGCAAGACTCCACCAGATATGTCCAAGCAACAGAACCATGATTTCAGCATCCCAAACACATGCTCTATGATGATTCTGGTTTGTGCATGTGCCTCATTATGGCGTTCTTGCATGAGTGTGTGTGCATTTCTGATGGGAGTCATCATCCATGGCTCCAGTGCATAGCCAGCATCCCCCACAAGGTGGCCATGTGGGATGTGCCCCCAGACAAATACCTGATACAGCTGTGAGGCATGCCAGATGTGAGAGTCATGGTAGCTTCCAAGGCTGCCGGCACACACATCCATAATAATGCCCTGGGCATTGCACACGACCTGGCAGTTGATGGAGTGGTATCCTTGCGGTTTACGTATCGCCTATCATGCTCACTGGGTGGTAACTTGATATGTCTGTGCATGCAGTCTATTGCACCCAGTAACTCCGGGTAGTGTGCCACCTGGTGGAAGAGACGCATATTGCTGGCCAGCTCCTCCTGTGTTCGGGGGAAGTATATATGCTCATTGGCCTGTGGTAACATAGCATCCAGGAACTGGTGTAGTACCTTGAATGCTGATGCCTGTGAGATCCCCATTATATCTCCAGTTGGCCTTTGAAAGGTACCTGTGGCTAGTATTCACAAGCTTAGACATACCTTTATGTCCATTGGGATGGGTCCCCCTCTGTTCTTTCTGGACCTCAGGCGTGGCCGGCACAGCTCAACTATTTGCTGTAAGATATCCCTGTCCACCCTGTAATGCTCTACTATCTCCAGATCATGTAGCCTCTGGTAGGTTACCCTTGGTCTGAACACTCTTCTCCTCCTCCGGAGCCTGTGGTGGTTGTCAGCATCATCCTCCACAACACCTTCAGTCTCTAACCCATGGTGATGAATCACAGCTATGGCAGCTCCCAACATGTACATTGTAAAAGTTCCCCGTCTGTTTACACCGATGGTGCAGTGTTTGGGAATACACAGGTGTGTGTGAGGTGCCTTCATACTTTATACTATTGTGCTGTGAACACTGATGATGTCATAGGGTGTGTATGTACCATCAGAGCTACAGGGTATCTTATGTGTTTTGCCACAGGTACTGCTATTGTGGTGCCTTTGGTGTTGAATTACATTTAGCTGCCGTGGATTACCTCTTGCCCTTCCCTTAACATTTCTTGACGTTTCCCCTCCCATTTTCTGGCATGCATCCAGCACCCTGCTTTCATTTGTACTTTCCTAAACCTGGCTTATCTAACGATATGTGTTCTATGGCCGATCAACTGCAGGTTTGCTTTGCTCTGCTATGACAGTTCTCTTTTCTTTGCAATCTGACACCTCCCCTATCTTGTTCTGCAGGTTGCTGTGAGCAGACTTGTTAGCTGCAGTTGATTACCCACTGTGAGTTAATAGATGTTAATTGCTCGGTGGTACTCCAATTACCCTACTGCAGCATTTCCTTATTTTCTTCTCCTAACCTTCCTGATTGAGCTATGGTGCGTGGTGTGTGCATCCACTTACCGGGTTTTGGGCATGTTTTCATCCACGTACACATGCGCTTTTGAGCACCATATGTGCTCTCAGCTAAACGATGCTATACCTACATCCCCACCCCTATCCTGCAGCTTTGCTTAGCAATGGGCAGGCTGGATTTGCGTTGCTCCAATGTGCTTACAGCTACGGTGGCACTCCCCACTGCTGATGTCATGTATACCTCCAAACCACTCTTTGGTGTTGTAGCGCTGCACCGTATGGTACATCCTTAGTACAGCGGGATGTTTGCGATTCACTATTACTTGCCTCATTTGCATTGCATTGACTACTAATTCATAGTTACCACGCGGAACACTGTCACAGACCCTTAGCAACCCTTGCAGCTTGGTTGTGGTGTACCATGCATACCACTGAGTATTATGGTGAAATCATGATTTGTATTACATTGCAATTTTATGACATTTGTGTATATTTTCCTTGTGTTCTTGTTTGCACACACATGCCCTGCGGTTGTAATTTGTGTTACTGTGGACATGACATTAAATGTTGTTTTTTAGGTGTTGTGCATAATTGCTTATGCCATTGGCTGTATATTTAGCCATTGGCATATGTTAACTTAGTAATACATGAGTTTGGTCTGCTTTCATAGCTCCGATGTTCTGTTTGGCAAAATGTAAACCGTTTTTTTGTGATTTACATTTTGTGGGCTTACGTTACGCCTGCACCACTTCATGAATTGCTATGTACCTTCATTCGCATGGTGCAGTACTGCGCATGAGGTGATTAGCATACCTGTGTCAAGGGCTGCGCAGATATGGTGTACGCTGGTAGTGCACGTAGAATTGGATCCTACCTGAATCGCTCGGTGGCCATATTTGGCATTATACCACCTACGCTATGCCTGCGTCTGGCGCATGCTTCATGAATCCCGGGGAAAATCACAATCGACCACCTTTTTTTTTAAAAAAAAAAAAAAAAGGTAAATGAGTAGCGGAAAGCCCCACTTTTATTTCTTAATTTTTCGCAGGTTTTTCGCAGGCTTCTCAGTAGTTTATGTGTTGATTGCCTGCTTGCTGTGTGTTGGCAAAAGAGCTTGTTGATTGGCTCTTTCCCAATCCAGCAAGCAGACAATCAAAAAGATGGTGTTGTCATTTTTTTTTGTCAGTGTACAGACGCTCTGATGAAGCAGGACAATTTCCAGAGTCTCAGATTGAGAACCAGAGAACTTTAATACTCTCTTCATTTCTGGACACTCCAGGAACAAAATGGAGGGGTGGCAACTGTAACTGAAAAGTATAAATAAATCTGGAATAAAAACACATCCAGTTTAGACAGTAAAAGTAAGACTTTCACCAAAAGGAAGAAAAATATCTCTTCTGGAAGATGTTGTTTCTTTTGTCCACAACAACTTAATCCCAGAGAAGAAATAGAGTGGACCTAATTTCTGAAAAGACATGCTAGAAGAAATGGATGGACAGTAAAATACAAAAATAAAAAAACTCAGGGACAAATGAAAATACTGCATGTTGTCGTACAATGCATGGTTTTATAATAACTTTTGAAGCATTTCTGAGTGGTTTTCATCAAAAGGTAAAACTTTTCATATTTTCCATATTAAAATATAGTTTCAGTAAGCAATAATTCCTGATTATTGAGATACACATGATCCCCCACTAGATGGGGTACAATTAAAAGTAATAGTTATATTATCTGAGTTTAAACAATTGATTAAAGTTTTATGGTTCACTTTATTTAAGTATCAGTAAGAAGACATACAAGTAATGATAATAAGTCTCGGTTTGCTATAGAGTGAAAGTTTTATTTAAAACAATGTGCTAAATGAAAGAAATTGTGTGTGTATACATATATATATATATATATATATATATATATATATATATATATATATATATATATATATATATATATATATATATATATATATATATATATATATATTCTGTCATAGTTCTCTCTTAAATTTAAACAATTAAATAATCAACAGCAATCTTACTAAATGTTGGGGAAAGCTTAAATAACATGTACTTAATGAATTATACTTTAAATGGGGATTATTTGAACTCTTTTCTTTATTTCTTCACTAAAACTGTTAAACTGTCTTTGTTACATAGATTGTGGCTACCCCAGTGTGATGATGAGCCCTTTTAACTTTTATCATCTTTCTTTTACCTAATTTTCCTGCCTGAACATCTAAAAGTGTTTTAAAAGTGTTTTCCTTAATGGCACAAGCTAATTTAAGTTTCCACAGCAGCCTGGTTTCATTTTGAACAGCTCATGAGAAAGGAAATGCTACATGACCTCTAACCCCTCCAGAAACAAGAAATGAAGGAAACTTTAAATGGAACATTAAAATTGACAATATTGGAAGGTTTTGAAGATTTCCTTATATTAATCATCGAGTTTTTTAGAAATGATTTTGTAAGGTAAAACATGTTTTTTTTAAATTTTATACTCAATATTACTCCAGTGAAACAAAAGAAGCTTCTGCTCTGAGGAAACTTGTGACAGGAACTGCAAGACTGGAGGGGTAAGAAACATAATACACAAGGGAAAAGATCTCTGAATGAGGGTTACTCAGAAGCAACTTTATAAACCATATAATGATGTTCTAAGGGGATTGTGTGAAAGCTTCATTAATAAGGTGAACATACATTTTAAGTTACAGAAACGTTTATTTATTCTTCAACATAAATACATACAATATGTATGAATGCTTATACATCATTATATATACATATTAAAAAAAAAAAAAAAAAAAAAAAAAGAAAAAAAAAAAAAATAAGACTTATCTCATATAAAAATTCAACAGTTATCAGTTTTTTTTTAGAGAAGTTTTAGTGGAATGGAGCTAATACAATGTTAAAGATTTGTTTGTTTTTTTTTTTTATTTTTTATTTTTTTTATTTTTTTCTTATGATCACTAATTAGAAATTCTATAGAATATGTTGGCTTTGGTGGCTAAATTTTTGATTTTTGTCCATGATGTCTGTAAAGGGTTCAACCAATTGAAGCTATATATAAAACAAAAAAAAAAAAAATATTGAATAGTATAATTTCTTTCCAAGTTGGGTGTTGGGTGGAATAAATAAAAAAAATCCCAATCAGAGAGTGTGTGAATGTTGATATCTTTTTTTTTTTTGAAGTTTCATTTCAATTCAGAGTTTGAAAAATACATTACAACTCCAAAAACATATGTAGGAGGTCGGCTGTTTGATCTTTGGTGAGTGATAGAATGAGTAGAGATGTAAATAAAATATTAGCAATCAATTAAATAAATAATTTGAAGGGACACAGATCTTTTGGGTGGTTTAAGGCTGGACTTTTTTTATTTTTTTTTTTTTGCTTTTAGTATTTACTTTCTCAATTTATTTGGAAATTATCTTATGATTATATTATTTTATTTTATTTTATATTTATATATTTATTATATATATATATATATTTTGTTGTGTTATACATTGTTTCATAACATGTTTTTGTTTTTTCCTTAATCTTCTTTGTTTATCTCTTCTTCTTTACTTATTGATAGGTCTTTTATTTGTCTTTAATTAATTTATTATAATTAGAATGGATTTGGGAGATTCAATTCAACTCTTAAATAATATTACTCAAAAATAAAAAAAAGGATAAAAAGGAAAAGGATTAAATTAATTATAATTTAAGGTAATAATTCTCAGAGGTCTATAGTTACTTTTTTAATTTTTAATTTTTGATTTTGGATGGTTGAAGAATTATATTAAAAGAAAAATATTTGATGAATTAAAAGTTTGATATGTGAATATATGTATATATGATATGTTCCATTTAACTTTATTTTGCTTTTTTAGTTTTTTTTTGTTTAAAAAATTTTTGCTATCCAATTAATTTCAATTCCTTGATTAAGAACCAGCCATTTGGGCCATTTTTCGAGTTACACCCATCAAAGTTAATTAAAGTTAATTATTCTTAATTTAAATTATTATTTATTATTGTTTAATATGTTTGAGTATCCCTATTTTTTATTTTTTATCATTTTCAATTTATCATATTTATCTTTTCTAGGTTCCTTTTTCTATCTTCCTAGTTCTGTATGAAGTTGTTGAAGCTTTTTGAAGAATTTTTTTTTGGAGATTTCTAACTCTAATATAAAATATAATAGTATATTCATTAATATATTTTTTTAAAGGTTGCATATTGGGTAATATTATTATTTCCCATTTTTTTCAAGTCAGATAATATGCTCATCTAAATAACCTTAACATTATTGAGATAAAAATCTCTGTTGTCTGTGAGAAAACCACTCCTAAGTATTTTTTTTTTTTTTCTTTTTACTTTTTTTCTAATGGTAAATAGGAAAAAAAAAAGGTGTAGGTGTCTTTATGGGAATATCTTTTTTTTTTTTAATTTTAAATTTTGGAAAAATTGGAAATTTTCGCAAATTCTTCTACTGCCTTTAATATTTTATTAGTATCCGAAACAGGTGTTGTGCAATAAATACACGTTTATTTATTCTTGAATACACAGAGCTTACCCACCCTCATTTCAAATAGCAACTTTAATGATTTTTAAAACAGCTGTAAAAATAATCTGCCACATGACTTCTTTTTTATAAGATATTAAACAAAGTGTAAGCTATTAGTACATTGTTTGAATGAAAATAACATAACTTTTACAGGTATTTTTTTTAAAAGTAAACAACATTCCAGCCATACCTCTCAAGTGTACCTCTTTTGAGGAACGTACCTCATTTGGGGTCTTAAAAAGTTAAAGTTCCTCAAAGTTTCACATTGAAAGACTCTGTCACACATTCAGTGTTAAGAATTTTTTTAAGTGAAATCCATTGTAAATAGAAATGAATCATATTAATTCATTAAAGGATCTTCTTTATAAATAAAACCAGCATATTTTAACCATCCTATATCCTTCCTAGTTGAAGTTGTTAGTAAGCCATTAGTATGTGTTCCACATTATGCCCATTTGTTCCACATTATGAGGGCTAGTGTTCCTCATTTTGGAGATGGGAGGTTGAGAGCTATGATCCAGCTTTCCTTTGATTACAAGAACATTCCAGCTTTGTAACAGACACCTTAGAAGCCTATCTTATATATTGTCATGATGACTGCTAGTTAGTGTGTATGTTTATGCTTACATACTCACATTTGATTCTAACTATATGGAGAAGGTGAGGTTTAGATACATATATGTATGAGGGCACATAGTTCTGTGGAGAAAAATGTACAATTCTGTAGGATAGTGTCAAGCTGAAGGGAGAATGCACACACAGACCTGAAATCCCTTGGTAGTATAGCTTGCATAAAAATAAATAACATTTTAACCTATTGACAACATACATATGTGATATGGCTGCCTATAATTGATTAAATGTAAGCACAGGTAATTAATCTCACTAAGAGTTTAATTCTGGGATACCCATTTAATATTGTCAGTAATAAAGATAACACTTATTTCAGATATTTTATACTGGTATGCATGATAACAATGACATAAATAGCAAGCTTTTATACATGGCATACTGGATTGCTTAAGTAAAAGGTTATCCTACATATCCTAAATAACAGTTCAGTGATTTATAATAGTCAATGTAGTATATTATCTATATATTTATTAGTTATTTTGTAGATAGGATATTTAAAACTCCTGGAACTAAGGGAGTCATGTTTTAAGAAAGTAATGAATAACACATTAGTAAGTAATATGAACAGACTTACAAAGAAATAAGACAACTGTTAAAAGTAAAGTGGCTTCCTATCTCAAATTTGATTTTATAAGATTAAGCTAATTGTTTAGTTCTCTGTCTGTTAGAAGCACAACGTATACAGTTAGAGTGTATTCTATTTTATTCATGTTGTTTTATTATATCTCTATAATGTAGTAAAGATTTGTAATTAGGTAGAGCTATGGGGTTGCTAGCATTTGGTTTGTATGAAATTTTCATCAAACCAGGAATTTTTAATTTCATGTTAAGAGGATAAAAATTTTTAACTAAGATTTTTTAATGCTAGTTTTAGAATGTTTGCCCATAACACATTGTACACATGTTAGATCTGTATTCATTGTACTAAACCATTATTCATTAGTTTTTAAACCATTTGTTCTTATATATGCCAAGATATAAATGTCTTTCATTAAATATCAATGGGTTCAATAACCCCTTAAAATAAACTGTTTAAATAAGAATTTAACATTACATAAAGCAGATATTCTCTTTTTGCAAGAAATACATCTTTTGACTAAAGATTTAGGCATGTTGTAAATAAAGGACTATTTAATTCTAGTAAGTTCTCAATTTAGTTTGAAAAACAGAGGCATTCTTATCCTTTTGAAGAAAACACTAGGTTTACATAAAACAGTTGATACTTATTCTGATAAGAATGGTATGCTAGAATTGGTGGTAATAGAAATAGATAAAAAAGGGCGTGGCCAAGGATGAACACAGGATAGCAGCAGATTTCTTCAGCTCCACCAATTTCATTACACTGACAGGAATTAATTACTTAAAAAATTAATTTTTGAAGTAATTTTCTTTCTAAATATGTTTGTTTTATATAGTTCTTGAACTATACCTAAAAAAGAAAGGAAATCTTAACAATATTCCTGCCAGAAATCACTTTGGAAATTTTCCTGTCAGTTTATCAGTCTGAAATGAGTTCCAGTAAGACAAATTCTCAAGAATCCAGCATCAAGAAAGAACTTCAGTCTCTGATAATTATAATCCAGCAACTTACTGCTAAGATGGATAAAATGGATACTAAAATAGACACCTTCATAGAAAAAACTACAAAACAAATAGACTTGTTACATATAGACCTGCAACAACAGAAGATCCAGATGACAGGCATAGAAGAAGCTGTGAATGACATGGAAAATAGAATACAAGAAGAGGAAATCAACATTGAGTTTCTGCTGAAACAAAATACACATTTGCAAACAAAGCTGGATGACCTGGAAAATAGATCTAGGCAATAACATTAGGATTTTTGGACTGCCAGAAAATATTGAAGGTAACAATATTACTTCTTTTTAACAACATGGCTCCCTAAAACTTTAGACTTACCAGAAGCATTCTCTTTTGGTATCGAAGCACATAGATCTATAGCTAATACTAACTCTAACAAAAACTATCCTAGATCAGTTATAGTTAGATTTTTATCATCTTTTGATAAAGAGATGGTTCTTAAATCTGCTTGGGCTAAAGCTCCTGTTAAGATTAATGAGACAACTGTGCGTTTTGACAATGACTATTCTTCCATGGTAATAGCTAAAAGAAAAGTTTTTCTGCCACTAATAAGGGAGCTTAAAAAGCACAGTTTAAAACATACCTTCTGTTTCCTGCCAAGCTTAAAATCTTCCTTCCTGATGGTCCTAAAATTTTCGATGACTTAGACTCTGCTTTACTGTTTATCAAAAAAAATAAGATTTTGGATAAAATAGAAGAAATGGAATGGGCTAGCCCTTCATTAAAGAGACTGGCAACTGAAACTTCGTGGAAGACTTCAGAGAAGAAGAAGAGACTAAAAAACAAATGATTTGTTCTAGGGTTTTTTTTCTCTCATCATTTTATTTCATTATTAATCTTTTAAATATAGTTCCTGCATTTCCAAGAAGCAACAAATATTTTGAAAAAGATTTAATCAAAGTTATTCTCTGTGTGCAAAGAAATGTTTTGTTTCATAACTAGTCAAAATATTTGGAGATTTAATGGCAAGTTGTGATTCAACTTGTTTCTCTTTCTGAAAAGGAGAAGTAAGGTTAGTAATTTGATACATTTTTTTTCTTTATCTTTTTATTTTTTCTTCTCCTTTTCTTCTTTTCTTTGTTTAAACAATGACATTCTATTTAGATTATGTAGTGGGTGAAGGGTGGGGGAAGGCAGGGAGAGAAGAGTAATGAAAATATGATTAATAGAATAATAACATATTTATTCCTTGTAAAAAGTTTATATGTTCTTCAAATGCTATTCCTAATTATACTTTCTTGATTACACTGCTTATGCTTGTTTGTAAATAATCTGTCATGCTTTAACTAATAATAATTAGAACTAAATAATAGTAAATAATATGTTTTATTTTAACTCTATTAATATAAACAGTAAGTAATATTTCATTGTATATACTTCTTATAACTTTCTCTTACATTTTTTTATTTCTGCCTTACACCCTTTTACTTTCTACTCTTTTTTTTCTTTTCTTTATTAATATATAGAAATGCTTTTGATCATATAGACACAGTAAATAATAAGATTTGCATAAAAATTGAGTTGGGACAAAAATATTGAGTTTTATTACTTATTAATAATTTTGGGCTTAATTTCACTTACATAGAGGCTGTAATAACCTGTAAAATACATTGTGAAGGTTTTGTCATGTTTAGATGCATTTACACTGCTAAATGAATGTTTGTCACTAGTTTTTAATAAGTTTCCTGCCAAAATGTTAAGAGAGACAATCTGGGATGTGGGCTGTCTCATGCACAGTGTCCATGAGCTACTTCAAAAGCTTCAACTCTCAGAATTCTCACAGAGAAGCTGAAAGCAGCTAGTCTCATCTTTGACCTAGATATCACACTGACACATCACAGATTCAGCAATGACACTCTACCAGGAAATAGAAATGATACAAATGCGACTATGTGAAGGAAAATGAACTCTTTAACATCTAAATGTGAGTTATTTTATATAATTACTTAAATATCTATGTTATAATTCATAAAATATGTCAGTTATAATGAGTTTAAATGATACAGTTTCTTGTAGTAAGTAAATGTCTTATTTTAGAAGGCATAGAAAATGAAACATTTATTCAAGTGTTTTTGAAAATCTACTTAACAGCAGCTTAATAATCTGTGTTAAAAACTTATGTTCCAAACATATACATTACTATAACTCATTTAATTCATCTGATTGACAAGCATAAATCATTTTATAACTGTATACTGGAAGAAATTGTCATGTGATATATTTTAAAGCAGTAGTATAGCATGGTTGTAAAATCTGGTTACTAAAATGTGTTTGCTGTGCATTATTTTGTATAAAGCAGACAGATTTATTGTAGGGACAGCAAGTAAGATAGTGCTCAGTAAGGACATAACTCAGTGAGATCAGATATATATATATGTGTGTGTGTGTGTGTGTGTGTGTGTGTGTGTGTGTGTGTGTGTGTGTGTGTGTGTGTGTGTGTGTGTGTGTGTATACATATGTATATATATATATGTATATGTATATGTGTGTGTGTGTGTGTGTATGTATATATATATATATATATATATATATATATATATATGTGTGTGTGTGTGTGTGTATGTGTATATATATATATATATATATATATATATATATGTGTGTGTGTGTGTGTGTGTGTGTGTGTGTGTGTGTGTGTGTGTGTGTGTGTGTATATATATATATATATATATATATATATATATATATATATATATATATATATATATATATGTGTGTGTGTGTGTGTGTGTGTATGTATATATATATATATATATAAGTGTTTCTGAGAATCTGCATAATTATGCAGTATGATTTATAACAATTTCTATGAATATAATACTTTATTCTATTGACAATAATGAGTTTGAGTAAATGCTCATATACAAGCAATTAAAGGTTTTTTTTTGGAAGCTGTTAATTGCATTTACATGACAGAAAATAGATGCATCTTAATATATGTATTGTCTGAATCATATTAGCCAAAGTTTTTGATTTAAATGAATGTTAGAACCTATTTTTCTCTCCTCTTGATTTCTAACATCAAGATTATTTGAATGCTATTTGAATACAAGTGTTTTATATTACATGGATGTATATAGTAGTATGAACAGTTTTTAAAAAAAAAAAAAAAAGGTTTATTTTAGTTTATATGATGCTGTTTTACCAAATGTGAAGTCTTGTCTTGCTAGATAATTGAACTGAAAACTGTTAACCTCAGTTAAATATAACTAGTATTAAATTGATAAGGTGGTAGCTGAGGTACTGCTGCTTAGGGTAGTGGGTTAACTTGAGTGGTAAATACTACTCTAAGTTGGAGTTTTTAACTCCAGGCTGGATGCAAGGTTTAATCCTTACATTATTTTCACTTGTTCATTGTTATTTGTATATAGTTTTGACATCCACAATATATTTTGTACATTCATTGTCACTACAAACAAAATTGAATCCTATACGAAATCCCATAAGAGATTCAATAAATACAGCTATATTTAAAGGTACACCTAAAGGAGGAGATGTAACATTACTTATCTTGTTGTATAAAAAAAAGCAAATAGTAAGATGACTTGCTTTTTTTATACATCAGTTTTTGGAGTTTGTCGGTTCAGTCCGTTTTTAGTTTTGTTTTTATTACTTATCTTGTTATTTGTTATTTTGATCATAAGATTCTTAAGTTTTAAAAATGCCAAATGACATCTTTAAAAGGAATTTCTTTAAACATGAATGGATTGAATAATCCATGTAAAAGGGCAAGCCTAATAAGATACATTAATTTACATAAGGCCAACTTAGTCTTCCTGCAAGAAACCCATCTCTTGAAAAAAAGATATTGATAACTAGCCACAAACAAATATACAGTATTGGCTAGTTCAGAGCACACTCAGAAAAAAAGAGGAGTGGCTATTTTATGGAATAAAAGTATGCCCATTCCTAAAACCATTAAGTCTTATCAGGATGACAAAGGAATGTTTTGTATGGTTACAATACAAATTAATGGAAAGACTTACACTTTAATTAATGTATATTGGATACCTGGAATTGGTATTAATACAGTGAAACATCATATTGATAAGATCATATCATTCTCTATAGGAGATATTATTTTAGCTGGTGACTTTAATTGTATACTACATGAAAGTGATACTACCACTATAGGGAAAAGAAGAATTACATATAATGCAAAACATTTAAATGATTTTGCTAATTCTTATCATTTGAATGATATTAATAATCAGATAGATTCAAAGTCATTACCATACACCTTTTTTCTAACAGATACAAAACTTATTCAAAAATAGATAGGGTCTTTATTTCTAACCAGATGGTAACAGATTTAATTAATTCCAAAATCATTTCATGTCCTATATCTGATCATAATTCAATTGTTTTTGAATTCATGATAAAAAATACTCATAATGTTCAGATCAAAAGGATACCAGCATACTTAACTCAACTAAAAGACTATAAAGAATATATACTTTCAGAAGTAAAACATTTTTAGACATAAATAATACTCCTGAAGTCTCCATTGTTTGTGTTTGGGATGCCTTAAAATCATATCTATATGGACAAAGTATCAGATGGTATAATAATAAAAGGAAATCTTGGGATAATGAATTGTTAGATATTCAAAGTAAATTAGACTCTTATAAACATAATAATAAAGAAAATATTATGGACAAGAAAGTTATTGAAGAAATAAACAAACTAAATGAGAAATACAAAGAAATTTTAACTCATAAAGTTAAAATAACTTTAGAGAATACAAGTTTTGTCTTATTCAATAAGCCCCAAATACTTACATAGACTTAAAAATAAAACAAAAAGGTTGAATAAACAAAACCATATCAAAGAAATCTTTTCTCTAAGGAAAAAGAAGAATGTTTCTAGTATACCAGAAATACTAGATGAATTTAGAAATCACTTTCACAAAATTAACCATAATAACATTAACATGGAACCTAAAGATAAAATAAAGGAGTTTATAACCACAAACATGAATAAAAAGCTTAATAAATAACAGATTAAACTATTGGACAAGAGTATTTCATATACAGAAGTTATTACACAAATAAATAAGCTTAAATCAAACAAAGCACCGGCTAATGATGGTATTATGCCAGAGATATATAAAATCCTTTCTAAAAGTACATATTCATTAATACATAAGGTTTTTATTTTGGCCCAATCTGAGTTAATAACCCCCCCATCTTGGCAATATACATTTATTTCGCCAATTTTGAAACCTAATAAAGATCCAACTAGATGTTCTTCATATCGGCCCATCTCATTACTTAATGTTGATTATAAAATGTTTATGAGTATCTTTGCTGATAGATTGAAGACAATCATTCCCGGCATTATAGATATAGATCAGACAGGCTTCATTGTAAATAGAAATACCTTTGATAATATAAGAAGAACTTTAACATTAATAGATTTTGCAAATAGGAAAAAGAAAGATTTAACACTTATTAGTCTTGATATAAGTTCAGCATTTGATTCAGTAAGTTGGGACTATCTGTTTACCTTAATGAAGTGCACAAACTTCTCAGATGCATTTGTAAATCTAATTGAGCATTTATACAAAGGAACGTTGGCTTATATTAAGGTAGGAACATATGTTTCACAAAAAAATACCCATTCTTAAAGGTACAAAACAAGGATGTCCACTTTCTCCACTATTATTCACTTTAGTAATAAAGCCTTGGGCTAATTTGATCAGAAACAGTACTGACATAGAGGGTTTTGAAATAGATGAAAATACAACATCCAAAATTCAACTTTTTGCAGATGATGTTCTAATTACATCAGCAGGATCTAATTCTTCTATGCAGTCTCTATTTGATAAAATGATGAATTTTAAAAGTATTTCTGGTTTAATATTCAATGAAGAAAAAACTAAAATACTACCTATATATACACGAAAAAATATTCTCATTAGTGATTTTACTAAATATGTACCCAATTCAGGTCAGATAACTTATTTAGGTATAATACTATCTAAAGATATTAAATATATTATATATAATAATTATAATACCTGTTTTCTTAATATACAAAATCTTTTTAATACCTGGAATAATATGTTTTTTACTATGGAGGAGAGACTTACAATTATTAAAATGATAATATTCCCCAAGATTTTATACTTAATACAATCAATAATACTTCCACCTACAAAAATAATTATCAAGAAACTGAATACACTAATGTTAAATTTCCTGTGGGCACCTAATAGACCTAGGATTGCATTAAAGAAACATACTAATAGCTGGTCTCAAGGGGGCATTTCTTTTCCAGACTTTAATTTATATACTATCTCTTCTATTGTAAAAGTTATTACTTTATTAATAGATCAGTCATATGTCACAAAATGGAAAGATTATTGGGGGCTAATTAGTATGCACTTCATGAAAATCTCCTTAACACATAAAAATATGATTGTAAATAACTCCATGTTATGGTTACTAAAGGAATTTTGTACTTCACCTATTACACCTAAACATATGGTTTGTTACCCATTAAATATTATTATCAGTTATCGTAACTTTATATTCATGCACCCTAAGTATAGGGAATGGAATTTTATTGTATTCCCTATAATGTATACTCAGGGTATGCTTTTGTCATCTACTTCTGAAGGAACTCATTTAACTATAGATAATGATCTAAAGTACTGGTATCAGTTGATATCTGATAATAAAGTTAAAAATCTAGATTTCTTAAAACAAGAATTTGATCTAAGAGAAACTTGCTGGTTAGAGGTTCAGACCTTTAGACAACATCTCATTAATAAAATAGATCTAATGTCTATAACAGTTAAAGAATCTATTCCAACACTGATTGATTACTTGATATTAAATTTACAACATAAAGTTTCTGATAAAGGTAAACTTTCATACATACATAAAATTATCAGACAAGAAACTTTTTACAGTGTAGATTCATACTGGAATTATTTCACTTCTATTAATGGGGACCCACCAAATCAACAAGATAAACAATATATATTGGAATCTGCTTATAGAACTACGTCTTCCATTGTCTGGAGACTTTATACATGGAATTTTTTACATAGATCTTTTTATACACCTTTGATGATGAATAAAATAAATAATAAAGATAATTTATGTAAGAGATGTAATGTAGAAATTAATGCTGACTGGGCTCATATGTTTTATGACTGTATAAAATTGAAAGAATACTGGAAGTCAATTAATGAATTTTTGCAGGCTCTTTTACAGATAATTTCATTATTTCTAAATCTCTTATATTATTCAACACACCTGTACCTCAAAGTGTTAAAAAGGTTAAGCTTCCCTTGTTATGGTCTATTCTAGCAGTGGCTAGGAAAATAATAATTAGAAATTGGATTTCAGATACACCTCCTTCGTTCAATGAATTTAAAAATGTTATGAATATAGTGTGCCATATGGAAATAAACACAATTAGGACAAGAACAAATAGAAAAACATCTTATTATATTGTATGGGATAATTTACAAAATTTGTTAAAAAAATTTTAATTTCAATAACATGGTATTTTAGTTTAATTAATTGATCTGATTGTAGTGGATGTCTTTGTAAATACTTTAGTTGTTTTGTTGAATATTATAATAATACCTATTTTTAATTACTTGTATAAAATTGTTATGATATTTCTCTTATATGTTAAAACAATAAACCTGTTTTGAAAAAAAAAGAAATAGATAAAAAAGCATTACACTCTTATAAATACTTATTGTATTCCTGGAATAGGATCTAAAACAGCCAAGAGGTATCTAGACATTGTGATATTATATTCAAATGGAAATGTGGTGATAGCCAGAGACTTTAATTGTATTATATCAAGTAAAGACATCATTAATGAGAAAAAAGTCAGACTATCTTCTACAGCAAAACATTTAAATCACTATACAGGTTTAATGAATATAAGGAATATTTCAGACTTAAAACTACAAAGCTCTTTAAACTATACACACTATTCTTTCAGATATGGAACACAAACCAATATTGATAACGTTTTGGTATCAAATGAACTTTATTCAAAAACAGAAGCTGTATCAATAGTCTCATGGCTTGTGCCCTTTGTCTGCCCATAATACCATTACATTCACTTTAACCTTTAGCTCAAATAATTTAATTAATTGTCAAAGCAAAGCTTACCTGCATACACAAATAAAATAAAATGTTTTAATGATTGTTTTTTTTTGTGAGAGAAATTAATAAATTTATGGACTTTAATAACAATGGGGAGGCACAGGTGCTATATTATGGGACACCCTAAAAGCCTATTTATTTGGTAAAGTTAAACAGTGGTATATATGTAAAAGGAAAGAATGGGACAAGAACTTATATATATAGATAAAGTTAAATTTAAAGCCCAATGACAAAGTCGCAAATATGGAGTTAAAAAAGCTGAATTATTTTATTTATTTATTTATTATTTATTTATTTATTTATTTATTTACATTTGTTGACTGGGAGTGTCTGACTGGACGTAGGACCATTTTCAGCGGAGGCCTGGGGAGAAAAGCTCCACAGTTAAAATAAACAGACCACGGGATTCATGAAGCTCGGCAAAAGGCTGGCGTTAGGCTTGCGCCGACCGTGCGGCGTGAAGATAGCACAGTAGCACCAAATGCATATTAATGAGGGCGCACTGCTGCCACAGCCACGTGCATAGGAAAGGAGCGCGAGTGCATAGGGCATATCGAAGTGCCGCACGGAGGCGTGGAAATGTCAGCTGTCGATGTGCAACCTAAAATGCTTGCATATAACAATTTGCAAGCAATAATAATCACATCTGTCAGTGTCCGTGGATACTGTAACGTATGCAAAGCATGCAAATCAGTTCCTGCGAACAGAAAATGAAGAAGCAAACACAAATGCACAGTAGGGAATAACGGGTCCCTATCCCACGAACAAATGACATTGAAAACCGTGTGCCTGTAGTCCAACGCAGTGTAGATAGTTATACCAAGTGGAAGTGAAACGCATCATATGTTAGCGCGCCGCCAATAGGTACGTCCAGCCCAATGGTCAGGGTCACCAGCTGACCCATATTGTGAGGGGGGTAAACAGCTGGGCAGATGTGTCCATAACAAAAAACAAGATAAATGTAAATATCTAGCGACCGTATGACCGAATTATATCCCACAACGCATGTAATAGTCACAAACAATAGGTATGTCCATATTTCTCATACCAAATGTGACAGGAAATAGAATAAGCATGCAAATGAAACAGAAGGAGCATATAAACTGCTACAGCAATAAGGCAGCATGTAGGCTGAAAGGAACAGTATTATCCATAGCGTTGACTGTGGGTATGTGTTGTCCAGTACATTCAGATATGTGTCCGGAATATATCCCATCCTGGACATAGGAAAAGGTGGCATCCTACCAATGATTAGAACATACGGCCAAAATCCGCACATCTGTGGTCCAAGCCGAACTTGTCAGGATGTGTCACAGTTGAACTGGTATTACCTGGGTATACCAACCATATCATGAAATTTAAGTATGGGTGTGTACTTATGTGCATGAAGTATAGCATGTGGAAAGTCAAACATGGCAGGGTAGTCCACACAACCATACAGGTACCTGACATATGTAGGGTATGCAATGTGTTACCTTGACCGTGTCATGGGCCATCAACCAAAGCAGTGATGGATGGAGTGTCAGGAATATGGGTGTGGGGGGGGGTAATGGTATAATCCTCAAAGGCGACACTGTGTCGTATGCAGAATAGGTGAACCGGAGGTGTATGAGGGAGCAGCGGGTGAAGCAGAAAGAAACACAAAAACATGTATACACATCTGCAATACAACCAGACAGGCCATACTGTAGAGCACAATCCCACAAACATATGAATATTAAAATGTGCGATACAAATGTACAGACATGTCACCGGCACATACCCACAGATTGGTCCTGATGGAACTGGCCATATCAAATGCAACACACCTGGATGCATAATGGACTACCCAGCATCCTCTCCACAGCACACAATCCGCCCCCATACCTGAACATCCACCAAATCCAGCCACACTTGGCCTACTAGTTTGGTGCAGCCACATCTACACATAGTGACCACTACGCATATGTAGTAGGTAGTGTCACCCCAGGCAGTTTCAGGATTGCAAACTATGTATCCCTTGCATGTAAAACCCCCAGCACATTTTCATAACGCAAGAAGAATGTTCAGTATCAGTCTTGTTATTGGTCTTGTTAAATTTTTGGGATATCCCTCATGGGATAAGTTACCTGTGTAAACATTAGAATGGGTGTGAAGACACGATGTCCAGTCCTGTAGACATCTGGACACAAGTTGGAATGTGCAGTAGTGGTGCACGAGACTGTCCAGCCCTAGATGGACATGCAGAACCTACTACCCAGGATCAAACACCTGCCCGTGACGCACTTGTCCCGACACGAATAAGCGAGAGAATATATTGCACACATTTGCATAGTGGCACATGGTATAAGGGTGATGAAGGCACTGACGTAAACAGGATACCCCCTGATCCACTGTGTGAGGGACAATTAATGTGTGTGTAGGTGTGACCACACCAACAATGCTACAATACCAAATGTCCTGTGATTGTAGGAAATAACTATGTACCATACTGCATGTAACAGTTGCCTAAAGTGGTCAGGTCAGGCTAGAATAAACGTAATTTGTACAAGAAACAGGCAAACAACAAAAGTGCTAAAGGTATAGGCTCACGGCTAGGAAACAAATGAATGTTCTAAACCTGCACTGACCGCGGCTATGTGTTGGCCCAAACAATCTGGTAACCCCAGTAGGGTTACCATCTGTCCCACTTTGCGAGGGACAGTCCCTCTTTGGACAGTTGTGTCCTGAAAAAAAATATTAAAAATGGCAAATGTCCTGAGACTGTAGGACATAATTATGTCCCATATGTTATGTAATAGTTGCATAAAATAATTATTTCTTTATCTAAAATACCTAAATGTTACAAGAAACAGAATAAGCAACTAAACCGCTTACAACAATAGGCTTTTATGTAGGCAAATAAGTAAAGTTCTATCCTTTGTACTGACCGTGGGTATGTGTCGGCCTGTAAAATCTGATGTGTGTTCCGAAAATGTCCCATCTTGGCCATTTGAAAAGTTGGCAACCCTAGTCCCCAACCTGTACATATAACAATGTCAATGCTAGCAATGGTCAGAGCATTCACACAATAACTGGCCAGCCTCTTAACCACTCACAAAGCCAGTGACCTTTGGAAGAAAGGTGTTGAATGAGAATGACTACTTAAAATGAAGAGTAATAGATGCATTTAACTGCAGCAAATTAGTAGTATTACGAATCTGTCAACACGTTCCAAGTTAATAGTACTAATATGGTAGAAGTG